>NC_082690.1:89933907-90151407 GCF_949987515.2 Delphinus delphis
GGGGGGTAGTAATAGTGGAGGCTGGGAAACTAGCTAAGAAGCTAGTAATAACAGGTCAGTAACAGAATTCATTTTGAAGGAAGAGTCACTAAAAGTTTCTCATCCATTAGATGTGGGATAAGAGAGTGGTGATGATCCCCAAGTTTTTGATGGGGGCAAATAGAAAGTTGAGTTGCCATTAGTGAATTGGGAAGGCTAAAGGTAGCATAGATTTTGAATGGGGGAAATCAAGAGTTAAATTTTAAATGAGTTAAGTTTGAAATGTCTGTTAGATAGCTCAGTGGAAAAATCAAGTAAGCAGTTTAATATATGACTTTGAAGTTTAGGAGGGAGCTAAGATATATCCTCAAGGAGTTTTCAGCATACCAATGGTATTTTAATATGTGATAATGAATTATGACAACAGGAGAGTGCGTAAAGATGGACAAGATACCAAACATTAAGCTCTGGATTATTAGAATGTAAAACTTTAGGGAGAAGTGGGGACACCAGCAAACACTACGGGGACCAGGCAGTAAGTCAGTAGGTATGAGGGAAACCAAAAGAGAATGCTGACTTGCATGCCGAGAAAAGCAAGAGTATTAAGGCAGAGGTAGTGAGCAATGATATCAGATAATGCTGATAGGTCAACTAAGATAAGGACTATGAACTGCCCAAACATCTAGGAAGATCTGCTGTGCAAATTCCAACAAACAAACAGAACAAAGTAAAACGAAAACCTGACCACCAAATGTTTCAGCCAAAACTAAATATGGAAACATAAAAATAGAGTTGATCCCTGTACAACACCAGGGGTTAATTTGCACATGACTGATACTCAGCCCTCTGTATCCAGGGTTTCTCCGTGTTCAGAGATTCAATCCTCCAGGGACCTTATAGTACTGCAGTATTACTATTGAAAAAATATCCACATGTAAGTAGACCCATGTAGTTCAATCCCACATTGTTTAAGGGCCAAATATGGTTGACTTCATAAAATGTGGATTATTTTCCCTTATCTTTTTGTTTTTACTAAATTTTCTTCATTACCATTATAATAATTTTGATAGAAAGAATGTATATTTACATTCTTCCAATGAGCATTAAGTTACAGTGATCCTTGTGGATATATCCTTGCTGGTAGTTTTGTGAAGTTGCTTGTATACTTTCTTGCTTCAATGGCTCTTTTTTCAGGATATTTTCCAAATCCATTAACACTGCTCACAATGTCCTCCATAATTCTAGCCCCTCAGCTTTCACCACTGCCTTTGTCACATTTTGTGGATGATGACACGAAAAACTACATTTTGTTTGCTGAAACTGCCTTGCTTTTTCTCTAAATTCCAGGCCTTCACAAAAACTTCTGCTTTCACCATCAACTTAATATCTACCTGTTAGTCAGAAGTTTTGTCATCATTTCCTCCTAGAGGCCTCCTTTAAACTGCAAAATTAGTTTAGGTTTCCTCACAGGTCCAAAACTAGGGAAACTTTTCCCTCTCTAGAAATTCTCCCAGGTGGCAGCATTTTTCCTAAACTCTCAAAATACAAGGGGTCTGTCTGCATTTCCTTTATTGCAATATGGGGTCACTCAACATCCTCCTAAAGAAAATACCTTCTTTGCCTCCAGATAACCCTAATGCAGTGGTTGCTTTAAAGAAAACTCAGAGTAATTTACTCTTTTAGAGGAAATTGCACAGGTGATCCTAATGGGAATTTCTTTCACCTATCTCATTAGGGAGACGGAAAGAAAACACCACCACCACAAGAGCAATACAGATTGGATCACAGGAGAGACCCTCCTTCTACTAGAGCATCCCAATATACCCATTTCAATCAGTCTCAGTTATGATGACAAAGGGTTCACGGTCGGGCCTACATATTTGCGGGTTCCATAGCCATGGTTTCAACCAACCACGGGTCAAAAATATTGGGAAATAAAAATTCCAGAAAGTTGCAAAAGGCAAGACTTGAACTGCAGCATGCCAGCAACTCTTTACATTGCATTTACATTGTATTAGGTATTATAAGTAATCTAGAGATAATTTAAAGTCTATGGGAGAATATGCATAGATAGTATGCAAATTTCATATTAGAAACTTGAGCACCTGTGGATGTTGGCCATCCATGAGGGTGCTGGAACCTATCCCCTGTGGATACTGAGGGACAACTGTATTTTTCTTGTTCGTCTTTAAGTCTTGAGAGATCGGCACCCTGCCTTGAATATGTTGAAGGAGCTCAATATATCAGCTATCTGTTCAATGGATGACTGAACTTATAAGCATTACATCTGGAATGCTATTCAGCCCATTCATTTCAAAGAAGTTTAGGGACAAACCTGATTTCACATTCAGAACATATAATTCACACTGGAGATCACATCTAGGCCAGAGAAGAGCACTGCTATCCATGATGTAGAGTTCTGGCATCAGGAACACCTCCGTGTACCACTCTGGATCGCCCTTAAGTGAAATAAACATTGCAAGTAGGCAGGTGAGGATTGTGCAGGCAGCTCTGCACAGGGAAAAATTATACAGGCCATTACCAACCGATTCCAGGTGGTTGCCAAAGCCCCTTTGGTCTCTCTCTTTCCTCAGCATCAGCACACAATGAAACTAGCATTACCCCTTTTAAGAATCTCAGGGAACAATTGTATGTTAACTTGCCTCTCAATTACCTCTGGGAAAATCAGCAGTATTTTTTTGTTTTGTCTGCATATAAATACACTACAACTTGGAATATATATACAAATAGTCTCAGAGCCTAGACTTTGAGAATAAACATTCATTTGTAATTAATCATTTTTTTCAGGGATACAAATGTTATTTCAATATTTCAATGAAATCTGAATATAGGAGCATGCTATTCCAGAATACTGAGAAGTTTTAAAGCATTCGAGTTTAATGTATATTCAATTCATGATTTATGTAAAACACAGACAGAGGATATTAGATTCTACATATTGAGTAATCACCACTTTCTTTTTTAAGAAAAAAACTTTATCTACCTTAAGAAAAAAAGGCCAATGTAAATATAATAAAATATATACTTTGCTCGATCTTGGTAATAATTGTAGAACTATAGTTATTTTTATCCAGCTTTAAGTATTTATTTATTTTCCAATTATTCTTTAATGAAAATTCATTACTTTCAAAGTAACTGTAAAATTGTCTTGAAGTTGACATTTGAGGAATTTTTACTTTGAGTTATTGAAATTTTGCAAAGGTTTGTTAGTGATTTTGGAAGACTAGCTCTCTTTTTCCTTTCTAGTGGTATTTTATAAAGAAAGTAATTAGATAGAAATGAAAAAAGTAATTTTATGGATTTTAAAAAAGACATCTTTCTTTCACTTCTTCTAACTCTGTAGAATAGTTAAGTCTGAATACAAAAATGGTTTAACATGGGCTTCCCTGGTGGCGCAGTGGTTGAGAGTCCGCCTGCCGATGCAGGGGACATGGGTTCGTGCCCCGGTCCCGGAAGATCCCACATGCCACGGAGTGGCTAGGCCCGTGAGCCATGGCCACGGAGCCTGAGCGTCCGGAGCCTGTGCTCCGCAACGGGAGAGGCCACAACAATGAGAGGCCCGGGTACCACAAAAAAAAAAAAAAAAAAAAAAAAAAATGGCTTAACACGAAATTGCTACAAACTTCCAGAAATGCCTTCATTCATAATCTTCCTGAGACATCTGTCAATATTTATTTGGTAATAGACTAAGCAATCAGCCTCAGTAAATAAAATATCAGATCCAAATACATATACTCTTTTAGCAATTAAAGGGATATTAGAGATAGGATATTAGCATGAGAATTATGTCAAATATCCTACGTATACTGGTTTTTTCTTCATAAAAATTAATAGGCAGTGAAACTGGCAGAACTGTAATGATATTCCTTAGGTTTTCCTCCTATTGTCCAACCACTGCATTGTTGACATCTGTGAGATGCTTAAGTGGAAGCAAATGTCAGAATGAATAGGGCTCCAGTTTATAAAAGTAAGGTAAAAGTCCAGGTCAGCTGCTGGTAATCAACTAGAGCAATAGCTGTTACGTGGAAGCAGCAGGTTTTCTGTAACCTTGGTAAAATTGACTCTATGCTTTGTTACTAGTTATTAAGTGGCTTACAGTGCCTAATAGCATTTGATTTACTTATAAACGTGAGGAGGTTACTTAAACTCTTTGAAGCACATAAAAAGCATTATAGTTTGGGATTATAAAATATATTTCATATAAATTGTGAGAATTTTGAGATAAAGTGTGTACATGTTTCTGCAAAATATCCAACACAATAGATTTTCAAAACATGTTAGATCAGTTATGATTAGTTAGAGAAACAAAAAATTAGAAGGCACTCAGTAAATAATCAGATCCTTAAAAAAATAGTCCTTTGTCTATTCTACAAGTAATGATAATTTTAATCAAATTCTGAAATGACCTCAGCATTTTGGACAAACCTGTAGGTACAAGCAGTTGTGGATTTGTACATGTTCGTTTTAGCCCTGGTTATACTCCTGAATGATGTGAGGTTTCTGAGATGTTTTTCCTTCTCTAGGAAGGGGAAAAAATATATAGATATATGTATATATAAAAGACAATATAAAAATATGTAAATATATATATTGATATACTATGTATATATTTCCTCCACTTGGAAAAATGGTAGTGGGGGGATATAAAATAGAAAATATAGTAAAGTACAGAAAGAAAAGAATGGCCTTAAAATCAAAGAATTGTAATAAAATCCTAACTACGAGCTCTCAATAGTCTGTTGAATAACCAGACTTTATCTGAAAATTAAGGATAATGGTTCCAACCTACCAAGTTTTTGAGATGATTTAGTGAGCTAATGGATGGGACACGTATCTATCACAGAGTAGGTTATTAATAAATTAATAACTTAGCTTCCTACTAAAATTCTACCTTCCTTCAGCATTAAAAAAATCATTAACTCCAAATTAAAATTGTCATTGGCAACTAGCCCAAGTTTATATAATATTATGAGAGAGAAAAACAGGTGATTGTACATGGTTATTTAAGTGTAAAAATTCAGTAACTCCAATCTGAAGAACTTTTGAAGAGAGACATGGAAGAGAAATTTGGCTGCGTACTCATTTTTTTAATGGAATATAAATGATTATTATCTAGGGATCCTAGAGCAACGAAAACAAACTCAATAATTTGTTAAGTATTGATAAAATAACTACTAAAAATTTCAAGTCTTAATAACTTTAAACCAACCAGTTATTGCTTATATGATACAACACTCTCTATATATAATGTCTCTGTAAGGTAAATGGGACTAGCAGCAGATTCAACTCAAGGCCATTTCTTGGGAGAACTTCTGCAAAGCATTTACCATAAAATAAGATGGCCATTCTATCTTTGTTGCACCTTGTGAAATGTACTATATTTCACAAGGTACAACAAAATCTTTTCAGATTTAAAGATGAAGCTTTTTCTCTGATGTGATGATAAAATGGTTAATAAAGACTAAAAGAAAAGACAAAATTCAGTATCATGTTAAACAAATCAAGAATATTGGATTTTTCCCCTCTTTGTTGTATACATATGACAATTTAGAGAAAGAGCACGATGATAAGTCCTAGCTTTTTACAATGTGAGTTATAATATACAGGTAGTTATCATTGGAATATATAGGTTAAGATTATGAACTTGGATTCTAAGGTCATAAGGTCTAAGGTCTAAAAGTCTGAGGTCAAATTCTACCTCTTCTGTTAACTCTATGCTTGATTTCTTTGTGTTTTCTCAAATATAAGATGAAGCTTTTGTCCAGATCCCATCAGCTTAAATCCTACACCTCACAGAAGTCAGGGAACAGCAGTTATGTGAATCCACCTATTGGAAAGTTACTCTCAGGCAGAGAACCACAACACATCTTTATCGATGTCATCAATTTGTGATCGAACTGTAAAATTAAGATTTGTTACATATACAGTTATCATCCTGTATGTTCCTTCATGCTCCCTTCCAGACTAAATCTCCTAGCAACCACAGATATCATTTCCATCACTAGAGAATAATTTTGCATGCTTTAGAAATCCATATACATGCAATCATGTGTACCCATTCTTGCTATTTTGACTCCAAAGAATATTTTTAAAATTCCCCTTTTGCTGAGAAGTGCTCATTGCATGACTATACCAGAGTCTAATTATCCATTCTCTTGACGATGTACAACTCTGTTGTTTGGTTAATAATGAATAAGCCTGCTATAGCCATTTTTGTACAAGCCATTTGTAGACATATATTTTCATTTCCTTGAGTAAATACCTAGGACCAGAATTGCTTGGTTACAGGGTATAAGTGTATGTTAACTTTTTAAGATAAGGCAGTCTTACCAACATGTTGGGGGACAGCTCTCTACAGACCTCTCACATTTTGACATGTTTTGTGAGCAGAGGTACTGACTGACTTCCTTCTGGACACTGTGTTAATGTTGCACATAGAAAAGCCTTGGAAAGTAGAGATAGTGTCTACCTCTTGAGCAAAGGACAGGTTTGCTTACTGTCCAGTATAGTAAAGGCAATGCTTCCCTCCAGGACAAACATCTCATCATTTCATTATATAAGATTCAGGTTCCTTAAGCTCAGGGTTCCTTCCCCTTAACAAGCCCCACTGAATGCCATGCATGCATCACCCGACTCTCCTTCCATCACCCCATGGGAACTTGGTCTCAAGGAACTGGCACAAATGCTTATACTCCAACTCCTGCCATTGCTGTGAATAAGGAACTGTTCTTTGTTTCTGACCCAGGAGTATTTTGTTTCCACGAAACCATGGCAGAATTAGTTGCTGCCTTGCAAGTAGGGTAAAATCTCAAAATTTTCTAGTTCTCTGTGGTTTGGTAACAAGGATTAGATGTTGACAAGACAAGGATTCCTGGAAAAGGAAAGATGCAGACTGTTTTATGAGATCTGAAGGAAGTACATTGGAATCGGCGGAAGCATGTAGATCGAATTGTATGGCTAACAGGTTATGTTTATAAGGAGACATTGGTGAGATGTTTGCAGGCTGAGTCCAGGTTAAAAACAACTGCTCATATGGTGAGCTGATTGCTGCTAACCCTCCTCCAGGTAGGGTGACTTCCTCACTAATCTGGCAATCATTCTCAAGTTCATCCATTATGACAATTAGTACAAAGATTTGTATTTGATGGCAGAACCCTTTACCTGCCACCCCCCCCCCACACACACTTTAGCCCATATTTACAAAGACACACACCTACGCTGACAGCGAAAGGAGGGCTATTCACAACTGCTACGCACATAAGCCAGGCCAATTATTAAATCTCTGGCTGGTAGATATTCTTGGAAGATAAGGGGACGGAGGTGCATGCTGCTTGTCAAGAAACTATGACAGCAGCCAAGCGCCTTCTGCAGACTACCAAGCCAACCTTACATCCACTCAGACATGAAACCGAAAGGTCTCAGAGGTTCTATTTGTGTGTTTGTGCAGTGGGTCTTGGCCGTTGCAATAAAGCCCTGGCCCTCTCAGAGAGATTTCCCTAAGACAGGAAAAAAAAAAAAATCTTTGAGAAATCGTAAATAAGGCATTGACCACTATGCAAGCTTATACAGTGCTAGATTTGTTTTACAGGCTGATGAAATGGACCACTGGCAAATGGACAATTTAATGTTTTTTGGTGGTTCCACTGCTCACATACTATTTCTATTGAGGTTTTGCATGCTTGTACTGTAAATACTTAGAAAATCAAGAGGGAATTTGTTCCTTCAGGGACTGTGGTATGGAGAATCTCTACTGAGTCACTCTTCAATGTGTCTCCTATCCTCACAGATGGTGCAATGGAAACAGTACAGTATTTGAGGAAGGGAAAAGGAAATCACAACCTTGATTAAGGACTTAGTGCATCACAGGTAGTAAGAGACACAATATCTCACAACAACAACCTTGTATGCAAATCTAACAGGAGCTGGAGTCTTACAGAAGACAACCAGTTGAATTCCATTCTTGATCTCATAGTTTCTGTTGTTGCAGATATTGTGATTATAAAAATATTGCAACTATTACTGAACCTTTTGCACAAACTTGTTGGTATGTCATCGTCTTAGATATTGCCAACGCTTGTTTTTCTCTTCCAAAGGCACCCAACAACCAAGACTGATTTGCATTCATGTGGCAAGCCCTTTAACATACATTTGTAATACTCCCTCAGGGATATAAAAAATCCTTCCATTTCCCACCTGGGGCTGGGTCACGATTTAGTGTGAATGTCTCTACATTCTGTGATGCCAAGTTTTCACTATGTAGATAATGCCCTGTTAGTTGGCAAGTCAGAAACTTCCTTCCAAAGGTCCTGACTGCAGCGTTATCATACCTCCATCAACAGGAGCGGTTGATAACCCTGATCAAATTCAGGGATCCACTTACCAAGTAAAATTTCTTGAGACTGTGTGGGTGGGTTCACAACTCTTAGTTCCTCTAGCATTCAAGGAAT
Organism: Delphinus delphis; assembly: GCF_949987515.2. Lineage (NCBI taxonomy): Eukaryota > Metazoa > Chordata > Mammalia > Artiodactyla > Delphinidae > Delphinus > Delphinus delphis. The sequence continues at coordinate 89,942,355 of NC_082690.1, forward strand.
ATTTCTTTCTCTTCATCCAACAACATTACCAAAAAGGAGACCCAGCACTGTATTGGACTTTTAGGTTTTGGAGACAGTATGTCTCACGTGGGCATTCTTCTTGGTCTCTTATATTGGTTAACTGCAAATCAGCATGCTTTGGGTGGATACCAAACCACAGGTTTTATTGGAAATGGTTCAAGGAGTCATGGTATGCTGTTTACATATGGAACTTCACCATCCCGATGATCACTTTAGATAACATGCTCCTCTGATGGCTGATTTTGCCAGGTGGATCCTCTAGCAAAGTGTGTCAGCCTCCAGCATGAGGCCTCCTTTGGGCTTTTGACTCTTTACCTCCCCGACCCTGCTATGAGGTGCATCCCTTTTGGAAAACAACTGTTAGATGGCTACTGTGCTCTTGTTAAATGAATGCCTGACCCAAGACATGGGTCATGACTCTGGCCTGATAGTCCCATATTGGTGTGGCTTAACTCAGACTTAATCACTATCAGGATGGGAAGGACCCAGAAAAACTCACTCATAAAATGTAAATGGCATATTCAGGAGCATGCTGGCAAGGCCCCTTCAGCACCTTGGCTTTACATGAAAAAGTAGCAGTTATTGTTTTGCGGGGAATTTTGTCCTCCTTCCTATGGCCTGAAGCAAATCTGCTGGCTCCACGGGGCTCTGGATTCACAGAGGCTCTCGTAAATACTTGAGCTTGTTGCACGGATGGTTCATCTAAACTGAAATGCAATGGCATCCACTGGGACGTTGCACCTGTTCAGACTCAGCACCAGCTCTGCAGAACTGAAAACGGACATGGTTGCTGTGTTCAGTGGGCAGAACTCAAGGTGATATGTCTGGTCATTACTGCCCTTGATGAATTTTGTTTTTACTGACTCTTGGGCTATTGCAAATTGCTTACCTGTTTGATTTGCAAATTGGAAAACTACAGACTGGCAATTTAGAAACACTATTCTTTATATATGTCAAATTTTTTTCATTATCATTATTTAATTATTGTTATTTTAACATTATTTCTCTTGTATTGTCATTGCTTTCTGTGTTTTCTCTGAGAAATGTTTGTTTACTCCAAAATTGTGGATGTTCATCCCATTTTCTTCTAGAAGTCATATACCTTTATCTTTTATGTTTATGTTTTTGATGCATCTCAAAATAATTATGTCCTATAATGTAAGATAAGGGTCGACGTTTTGTTTGTTGTTGTTGTTTTTTTTAATATGACATCCTCTCAACACTACTGGTTGAAAAGACTTCCTTTCCCCATTGAATTGCTTTAATGACCTTGATAAAAATCAAGTAACAGCTAATTTTTTAAAAATCTATTATTATATGGCTGTAAATAGGATTTCTTAATCAAGATACAAAAAGCTAGCCACAAAAAGAAAATGTTCATATATTTTTTAAAAAACTTAAAACTTCCATTAATCAAAAGTTGGTTATAGAAAACATAAAGACGAACCATTAACTGAAGAAGACGGTTGTGGCACATATAACATATAGCTATAGAAAGACACAGATATATATTTCCACAAATAAAAATAAACAAATCAACAGAAAATGTGCACAAATATTAGCAAGCTGTTGACAGAAGGGAAAATATTAGTGGCCAATGAACATAGGAAGAAGTGTTAAACTTTATTAATAACCATTTTATATCCATTCAACTGGAATACTTTAAGACATGCAAAATATTAGTAAGCATATGGATTTTTTTAAAAATGATGGTTAATATGAACAATTTCAAAGGCAATTTGGCATTATCCTTTAAATTTGAGTATTCAAATAACCTTTGACCCTGCTATTCTGCTTCCAAGTATATATGCAAGGAAATTGTTATTTGTGTACTATGAGAGATGTATATAATAGGAGACATGTATATAATATGAGATATGTATATATGTATATAAAAATATCCATAGCATCATTGTTCTTCATAGCAATCAACATGGAAATGGCACAAATGTCTATTGACAGGAGAAATAATCATTTTTGATGTTTATTCACAGCAGTGAATATTATTGAATTCAAGTCCCATGCAAACTATGAATTTTAATGTCATAATGTAATATGAAAAAACAAGTCAGGGGCTTCCCTGGTGGCGCAGTGGTTGAGAGTCCCCCTGCCGATGCAGGGGACACGGGTTCATGCCCCGGTCCGGGAAGATCCCACATGCCGCGGAGCAGCTGGGCCCGTGACCCGTGGCTGCTGAGCCTGTGCGTCCGGAGCCTGTGCTCTGCAACGGGAGAGGCCACAACAGTGAGAGGCCCGCGTACCGCAAAAAAGCAAAAAAAACAAGTCACGTAAGACTACATAAATTTTTTTTAACATCTTTATTGGAATATAATTGCTTTACAATGGTGTGTTAGTTTCTGCTTTATAACAAAGTGAATCAGCTATACGCATACATATATCCCCAAATGTCCTCCCTCTTGCGTCTCCCTCCCACCCTCCCTATCCCACCCCTCTAGGTGGTCGCAAAGCACCGAGCTGATCTCCCTGTGCTATGTGGCTGCTTCCTGCTAGCTATATATTTTACATATGGTAGTGTATATATGTCCATGCCACTCTCTCATACATAAATTTTTTACAAAAGCAAAAGCAAGAAATATATGTGTGTGATAAAAATACACTTAAAAATCAAGCAAATGTTAAACAAATTAAAGACACTTTTCCACTTGGTGGTGGCAGGTGGGTAAGAAAAGAGAGACATACATATCCAGATGCAAGTTACTGGTAATGTTGTAACTTGAGGCACAATAATTTCACCAATATTCATTAGATTATTTAAAATATTTATGTGAATAAATATATATTTAAATATATAAATCTAAATACATATCTGAATACATATACACAGAAATTAAGCAATTAAAAAGATGTGTATGTGATTTAATTATGATAGTGCATTATGATCCCAGGATAAAATAATTAATTGAATTCTGTGTAAATGATCCCTCTGTGAAGACACAAAAAAAGCAATAAACAAAATAAGCACATGGCAAAGCAAGGGTTGCAGCTACCATGAAAGAAAAAGTCAAATTCTAATCTTTGTATTATAGTTTCTGTTCTTTGTTATTGAAATATTTACAGTGAGCTGTAAATGACTTGCGTGTTGAACATCAGTAGGAGTATGGCTACTGAGTTTCTGCAACTAATATTTAACGCATTGTGGTTGTTGCAAGACTTTGAGTATGCACTTCATGTAGGTCATCCCTTTTAGGAAGCATTCCACAGCAGCAAGGCTGAGACTTCCCCTGAGAGTAAAGAATATTTTTATTTTATCAGAGTATGCTCTCCTTACTCTCAGCTGCTTGAACACCGTGAATCTCCACATGCTCTGCACAAATGATTTGAGACACTAGTAAGTCATAATTATACCCTTAGATCTCAAACTTGTCGACGATGCTGTAGCTTTTGACATTTGAAAGGAGCAAGGGCACTGGAAAAGATTATAGCAACATAAAAGTAGATGCCTTGTGTTGATTCTGTCTATTTGTGACACATCCTAGCTAGTAAATAGCACGAAAAAAGATGAATATCCAAATAGATAGTGACAACTTGATCAAAGGAAGGGAAAAAAATGAGTCATGTACAACAGGTCTAATCAGGTTAATTAGAATCTGGGTTGCATCTTGGACCTGGGAATACTCATCAACAGGCTGTCATCTGAAGAAGGATTATCTTCACTTAGTCTAAGGAGAATGGCAGGTGTGTCACATGTGGATAGATTGTCTCACACCAGCTCTCTGGGAAGAGTCCCTCTCAGAGAATTGCAATTTAGCTGACTGCCACAACATGAGCTGAAAAACATCTGGTATCCCTGTTATTCCAATATCCAGAAGCATCACTGTCTGGTGGAAGTGTTGGTGGAGATGCAAAGGAAGGAGGAGGGGAGGGGTAAACAAGGAGAAAATAAGAAAAATAATGGGGAAGAGAAATGTAGAGGAAGAAGATGAGAGAAGAAATGGGGCAGGTGGGTGGCTAGAAGGGCAATGACAGATGAGTTAAGAAAGAGAGCAAAGGTGGATGAGAGATATTGTGGATATTTAAGCTCTTAAATATACAAAATGAAAACAAATATATAAACAGCTAATGACTTTCAAATACAACACTAACCTCACTATGGGGAATGTAGTCTACTAAGGCGCTTTTTCTCCTGCTGAAATTCATACCCAAAATGTTGCCTTAGCATTTTTTCTTCTTCTTCTTCATTTCTTCCATCTCCTCCTTTTCCTTCACCACTTTCTCCTTCTCTTATTAAATATGTGCACTATTTATAAGAACTGAAAGCACTTCCTTAAACTGCAAAAACCACATATCTCAACTTGCCATAGACAAATGACAGGGAAAACTGGATGGCATAAAATACACCTATTTTCTTTGCAAATATCAGGTATTCCTTTGGAGAATAGAAGTTGGTTCAAATGCTTGTGTCTGCCTCCCCTGGAAAGGCATAATGCGTGAAGGGATAAAATAAAGAGTCTTGCAGGGAAACATGTGACTTGTGGGGGAAAAATAGAAAAAGTAACATAAAATCATGTTTCAGTTGTATTGAGCACAAGAGGTAAAACAAGAACAATATTTTTGCTAACAGGCACTGAGGTCATTTTGTTATTGTTGTGGATTTATGACATTGTTTGTCCTCTAAACTATTCATTTCTTTCTACTTTTAATTTCGTTAGATATTTCCATGCTTATTCTCTTCCACTAACACAAAATACACTTAACACTCATATATATCCTAGTAGATGAGAAGGCCTATAGTGGAGCGTTTTATTTCTTACTCATATTCTAGTTTCTCATTTACACGTAATATAATAGATATATACACTCTAGATTTCAGAAATTAGACTTATAAGTCTAATATACCTCCCAAATAACTCAGCTTACTCAACACTATGAAACTAATGTTTTGAACTAAAATCTAAAATATCTTAAGTCATAAACAATAGAAGCCTATTTTTAGTTAAACTCAATTATTATAAAATACAGAAATACAAAATGATCACTTGAATATTCATGTATTTTATAAGACTTTTGACAGTTTTTCTGTACCTTCTATACCATTCTAGTCCACTGCTTCACACCCTCTAGGCACGCTCTCTGAATACCTTTGAAAAGTTTTAAAAATATTTAAGTAATTTTTTCTGATACCAACATGTTCATTTCTAAATATGATGCTTAAATATGTATTAACTGATTTTTTCTTTGCATGTCTTCCTTCACTAGTTTTTTAGAGTTTAGCTCTTTATTTTTCCACTCCTGTATCCATAACCCTTCTCTCAGTCCTTCCCATATAGTTATATATTTTGGTAAACTCAATATTCAGTATCTTTATTAACTTTATTAAATTATAAAATTTATCAAGTATTTTATTAAATTTATTACAATAACCACTTATAAGTGAGTTGAATAGTATATTATGATTATGTCATTTCCTTTATGTCTCCATTTATTTCATATTTGTCTTTTGTTTTCTATATTCTTAGCTTTTTTAGATCTCATCAGCAATTTATCTTTAAATCTTCAATAAATCTGAAAAAATCCTCAATATGGTTGATTATACATTTGAATAGATAGTTTCCTATTCATTTAGTTGATGCCATTCCTCACAGAACTCACAATTCTCCAGTTACAATCTCTATGTTCATTTCAGATACAACAAAAGGTATTGCACATATAAAATGAGACTATAATGTTATAACAAAGGAATAATCAGAGGATATGAATGAAGTCATACAAGACAAACATGAAGCAATCAATTGAAGAGTTGGAGCATACACTAGGTAAATGGTACCAGAAAATAAAGAAAAACACTAAATGAAAAATCGTAAGTGATCAATGAGCATCTTCCTTAAATCATGTGTTTAAAAACTTGCTGGTTTATCACTGCATGCAGACACCCTCAGAAACCAACAGAATGGATGGAAAAGAGCCCTCATTTGAATAAAATACAGCCTGAAATATCTCACTTCTCTAGACTTCAGATGATTTCCATTTTACATATAGAACTAAGGTTTCTCATTTAGTTTGGGAGATAGACAAGTTACCAAACTGTGCGACAGGTGTGTACACAGAATGCTTTAGGCGACAGAAATGAAAACCAGATATCTTCAGTCTGAGAGTGTGGCAGATGTGGATAGACAAAGAGAGGGATGCTTCCTGAATGGGCTGATCCCTACGTTAAAAATCCAAAGAATGAACTGCAGTTATTCTAACGGAACAAAGTGGGAGAAAGTTTTTCTAGGCATCAAAATTCCCTTCAGAATTCCTGCATCTCTGAGGTGCAGTGGTGGACTGATAGCATCGGATATATTCGTGGAAAGATGATGTTGAAAAATCAGTGGGGCTCATGACAAGTTTGGACAATATAAACTGTCACCTAATTGATAAAAATCACTTATTTGATGAATCTGACCAGATCAAGCAATGTGTGACTAATGTGATGCTGGGAGATTGGCAGGAAAATAAGACATGCACCCTGGGAAAGAGGGGGGAAATGACTCTCCATCATTTACAGAAATAGGACATGCCTTCTCAAGTCACTGAATTCTCATTATCCACCTGACAGTCTTCCAGCACGAATGCACCTGTTGGAAGAATGTGGATGAGAACTTGTTCTAAGGACAAAAGAGACTGTCTCTTATCAAAGAGAAGCCAAACAAATGGTCTGAAGCCATTAGAGAAAGTTGTGAATTCCTCTACGGATGCCTTCTGGAGATGGAATACACTTTCATAAAATGTCTATACAGCAGAGGGCCTTAAAAGTTTTCTTTTACAATGATGTGAGATAAACAATTTATCATTTTAGGAAGCTCATAGAGACTGCAACCTTTTTTAATTCACTGCCTACGTGCTTGGGACTTCGTAAAATTACAAGTAATGGCACAGAAGGCTGAATTGTAAATGGGAAAAACGTCCACTGGGTTGTTTGTTCATCTCCTGTTGGTTTGCACCTGAGCATTGAATAAACCAGGAACTCAGAAATGGCATTTCGCGACTGACTCAAAATCTGAGGCTAAGAAGTGGAAAATTATGTTAATTACTATTCCTGGTTAAGAGTGACTTTAAGGGGATGCATATACTTGACAGGATGAAAGATGAATGTTCTGACCTACAGAGAGATTACAGATGTGGTCAAGAATAAACAAAAGGAATTTCAATGTCAAAAAATTCAAAATCAATACAAAGTGGGCGCATAGGAAATCATTGCAATTAGGGACAAAAGGCACAGCTATTTAGAACAGGTTGCAAAATAAAATAAGTTATGCACTCAAACTTGCCATCGCTAGGAGCAATATAAGCTGTCAGATAGCTAGGAGCAGAAAGGTAAAATAATTATATATCTTCATAAAATGAGATTTCAAGTGCATTCTAAATTCACAGTAGAGCACCCTCAATCAATAAAAATATCAGATTTTAAGAAAGACACAAAAGGAGCAATCTCATAATTACAGCACAAGTGATATAATTACTTCAATATTTCAATCATCTTTGCCAAATGAGAACAGTAAAAGTAACATTTCCTTAGAGTAATAACTAAGATAATGTCAAAAATGTTCTCAAGTGTGTAATTTGAAACAAGATACAGATAGTATGAACTGTTCAAATAAAATTCCAAGTTGTTTTGAAGGCTTTTTTTTTAAAGTACATCCTCAGGGTTTGAATGCTAATGTCACCCCAACTCTAAGAAAATACAATATACGATATCCCAAACTTATGAATGCTAAACTAGTGTAGCCTTCTTCACCAAAAGGAATGTCTCTTAAAGGTTCTCAGGGGTACCTTTGAACAGCAGATTGTGTACTGAATTTTGCATTCATGTCTAGAGATTAGAGATTATATCATTGGGGAAGGAATTAATATTTTGAGTATTTTTCACATGCCAATAGTTTTTATGCACACAATCTTATTTAGTCAGTATAGCATTTTGAGGAACTAATCAATATTGCCTTCATTTTATACATAAGGACATAAGACACAGATTTTTTTAAGACTAAAAGCAGAAATTCTGCCCAAACTCACTGATTGATTGATTGCCTGGGATCCTCACTGTGTTCATCCTTCTCCTGAAATGTCACCTGCAGTTGCACTGAAACCCCTTAGCTACTGAGGTTCCACAATGAATAGGCAGATTTAACCTAATGCTTTTACTTGGCTTATTTTCAACATTCCGTCATAATTAATACAGATTTTCCTGTCTCTGTCCCTCCTGTCACATTAGACCTCACTCCCTGTTCCCTATGCCCATTTGATCACTGAGTGATGGAATGTCCATTTGCCAGCCTAGAGCCTGTCTCTACACTCTCATCCACTAGCATTAATTGTAAATTATCATAAATATTATATGATATATAAATACAAATATAGATATTATATATGAAATACAAATATTTCATATTTATTATACCAGTTATGTTTATATATATTTAATTAAAGCATCCTTTCCCATTTTATCACTAGAGTTAAAAGCTCAAATGAAGAGGCATGGGATGCAGTGTGAACAGAAAAATTAACGACACATGTAAGATGTCACTGCGTAATTCATCTTATTAGCTGCCTCTGTGTTTCCCAATCTCTTCTGCTTCCTTCCACGACAAAATATTCTTGTCATGACTATAGGCTTAAAAATCCCAGAGCAAACTGAGCAGAATTCTAGCCTGCTTCCCATACCATTTAAATTGTTAGCTGAATTCCAACTTTCTATTTTTTTAAATAAGTGGCAAGAGTGAAAATTCTCAGAGTTAATTTTTTATTTTGTTCCCAGATTCCAAAATGAGCTTTTTAACATCCACAAGGTTGAAAAATAGCTTAAACATTTGTAATCTACAAAAATTGGACAGGAGTCAATAACAGAAAATTATTTTCAGACCTTTGATATCTATTTATCACATCACATTTTCTGACTTCAACAAAGCCAGTTTAAGGAAGTTCCTTGAAAAGGGAGGCTTAAACATTTTGTTTTGAAAAAAAAACAACACATGGATATTACTAAATATTGCCATGACAGATTAAATCCCTATGTCCAGTTCAATTGTGGTGTGGTTACTATAAAACCAGTGTTTCTCCCAGATGTTCATCCTTGCGAAGATAAAGGGTCATATTGTAATTATTGTAATAAACAACTTTTAGAGACACACTTAATATTCTTCAGAAATACTTTGTCTTGAAAAGGTGCCTTATAGGTATTATAAATTGGAAGCAAGAAAACATGAATGAAATGTTCTTAAAATGTTGACTTCACCATGGTATTCAAGGCCTCCCAAAAAGTATCTCCTCCAGCCTACCTGTCCATTTTTATCTCCCCCACCTTCCCTGATAAAGCTCTTTCTTCCTCTAAAATGTTCTGTTTAATCACTAATTAATTAAATAATTAATCAGTAATGATTAATTAATCAGTAATGATTAATCATTAATTAATCAGTGATTATGTCTTTTGCTTTTCTACCTTTATCTACTCTCTTTTCCTGGAATGACTTGCTCATTCCTCATTTTCTGCTCTGATACCCAAACTCTGTCCTGATACTAGCTCCTGATTATGTTAGCCTGACCCCCCTACTCTGCTCCACAGACAACCTTTGGAAAATGTCAGGTTTCCCTTTTTACCTGGAGCTGTGATGATCACCTTAGTATCCACCAGATTCTTTTTTTTTTTTTTTAACATCTTTATTGGGGTATAATTGCTTTACAATGGTGTGTTAGTTTCTGCTTTATAACAAAGTGAATCAGTTATACATATACATATGTTCCCATATCTCTTCCCTCTTGCGTCTCCCTCCCTCCCACCCTCCCTATCCCACCCCTCCAGGCTGTCACAAAGCACCGAGCCAATATCCCTGTGCCATGCGGCTGCTTCCCACTAGCTATCTACCTTACTGCGTTTGTTAGTGTGTATATGTCCATGACTCTCTCTCGCCCCGTCACAGCTCACGCCTCCCCCTCCCCATAACCTCAAGTCCGTTCTCTAGGAGGTCTGCGTCTTTATTCCTGCCTTACCCCTAGGTTCTTCATGACATTTTTTTTTCTTAAATTCCATATATATGTGTTAGCATACGGTATTTGTCTTTTTCTTTCTGACTTACTTCACTGTGTATGACAGACTCTAGGTCTATCCACCTCATTACAAATAGCTCAATTTTGTTTCTTTTTATGGCTGAGTAATATTCCATTGTATATATGTGCCACATCTTCTTTATCCATTCATCCGATGATGGGCACTTAGGTTGTTTCCATCTCCGGGCTATTGTAAATAGAGCTGCAATGAACATTTTGGTACATGACTCTTTTTGAATTATGGTTTCCTCAGGGTATATGTCCAGTAGTGGGATTGCTGGGTCATATGGTAGTTCTATTTGTAGTTTTTTAAGGAACCTCCATACTGTTCTCCATAGTGGCTGAACCAATTCACATTCCCACCAGCAGTGCAAGAGGGTTCCCTTTTCTCCACACCCTCTCCAGCATTTATTGTTTCTAGATTTTTTGATGATGGCCATTCTGACTGGTGTGAGATGATATCTCATTGTAGTTTTGATTTGCATTTCTCTAATGATTAATGATGTTGAGCATTCTTTCATGTGTTTGTTGGCAGTCTGTATATCTTCTTTGGAGAAATGTCTATTTAGGTCTTCTGCCCATTTTTGGATTGGGTTGTTTGTTTTTTTGTTATTGAGCTGCATGAGCTGCTTGTAAATTTTGGAGATTAATCCTTTGTCGGTTGCTTCATTTGCAAATATTTTCTCCCATTCTGAGGGTTGTCTTTTGGTCTTGTTTATGGTTTCCTTTGCTGCGCAAAAGCTTTGAAGTTTCATTAGGTCCCATTTGTTTATTTTTATTTTTATTTCCATTACTCTAGGAGGTGGGTCAGAAAGAATCTTGCTGTGATTTATGTCATAGAGTGTTCTGCCTATGTTTTCCTCTAAGACTTTGATAGTTTCTGGCCTTATATTTAGGTCTTTAATCCATTTTGAGCTTATTTTTGTGTATGGTGTTAGGGAGTGATCTAATCTCATACTTTTACATGTACCTGCCCAGTTTTCCCAGCACCACTTATTGAAGAGGCTGTCCTTTCTCCAATGTACATTCCTGCCACCTTTATCAAAGATAAGGTGTCCATATGTGCATGGGTTTATCTCTGGGCTTTCTATCCTGTTCCATTGATCTATCTTTCTGTTTTTGTGCCAGTACCATACCGTCTTGATTACTGTAGCTTTGTAGTATAGTCTGAAGTCAGGGAGCCTGATTCCTCCAGTTCCTTTTTTTGTTCTCAAGATTGCTTTGGCTATTCGGGGTCTTTTGTGTTTCCATACAAATTGCAAAATTTTTTGCTCTAGTTCTGTGAAAAATGCCAGTGGTAGTTTGATAGGGATTGCATTGAATCTATAGATTGCTTTGGGTAGTAGAGTCATTTTCACAATGTTGATTCTTCCAATCCAAGAACATGGTATATGTCTCCATCTATTTGTATCATCTTTAATTTCTTTCATCAGTGTCTTATAATTTTCTGCATACAGGTCTTTTGTCTCCTTAGGTAGGTTTATTCCTAGATATTTTATTCTTTTTGTTGCAATGGTAAATGGGAGTGTTTTCTTGATTTCACTTTCAGATTTTTCATCATTAGTATATAGGAATGCCAGAGATTTCTGTGCATTAATTTTGTATCCTGCCACTTTACCAAATTCATTGATTAGCTCTAGTAGTTTTCTGGTGGCATCTTTAGGATTCTCTATGTATAGGATCATGTCATCTGCAAACAGTGACAGCTTTACTTCTTTTCTGATTTGGATTCCTTTTATTTCCTTCTCTTCTCTGATTGCTGTGGCTAAAACTTCCAAAACTATGTTGAATAAGAGTGGTGAGAGTGGGCACCCTTGTCTTGTTCCTGATCTTAGTGGAAATGCTTTCAGTTTTTCACCATTGAGGATGATGTTTGCTGTGGGCTTGTCGTATATGGCCTTTATTATGTTGAGGAAAGTTCCCTCTATGCCTACTTTCTGCAGGGTTTTTTATCATAAATGGGTGTTGAATTTTGTCAAAAGCTTTCTCTGCATCTATTGAGATGATCATATGGTTTTTCTCCTTCAATTTGTTAATATGGTTTATCACATTGATAGATTTGCGTATATTGAAGAATCCTTGCATTCCTGGAATAAACCCCACTTGATCATGGTGTATGATCCTTTTAATGTGCTGTTGGATTCTGTTTGCTAGTATTTTGTTGAGGATTTTTGCATCTATGTTCATCAGTGATATTGGTCTGTAGTTTTCTTTCTTTGTGACATCCTTGCCTGGTTTTGGTATCAAGGTGATGGTGGCCTCGTAGAAGGAGTTTGGGAGTGTTCCTCCCTCTGCTATATTTTGGAAGAGTTTGAGAAGGATAGGTGTTAGCTCTTCTCTAAATGTTTGATAGAATTCGCCTGTGAAGCCCACCAGATTCTTCTGCTGAAATTTTTTAGGCAACTTTTTGACATTTCCCACAAACTGCTTTTCACAGCTTATCAATGGAATTTATGTCATTGATTCATATTCCTAGAGATGGTAGCACCCTTTCCAATCTCATCAGAGCAACAGAGAAAAATGAGGTTCGAACTGGTCAATTTACATGTTTAACGTCACACATAGAGTCTGTGAGAAGAGGAAACTTTCCCTGAGATTAATAGTCCATTTCTACTCCCAATGATCAGATCTGACTCTACCTTTTGGTGTTACCCCCAGTACAAGGTAATGCATTAGCTTTTTTCTTTGGATTCTCCACTGAGTCTTATTTATTGATTGCATTTTAATTGAACTGTGCACATACAATTTGTAGAGCAGCTGTAAAACTCACTTGCCTCTGATTTTGAATAACATATTGATTAGGTATACTTACCGGAAACATCAAGGCAACATTTTCTAGACTTACAAAGTACAGAGAAATGGAATTGCTTCAGAAGTCTATATCTTGATCACATATTTCCCCAAGACAACTGGGAGCTATAAAATAAATTGGACAGGTATAGACCAACTTTTAAGTAATTTTCTGGTTTCCTAAAACTTTGGGGATATGGTAGCACAAAATTGTTCTGTTTTCTAATATAAAAATACAATACTATGAAAGGAGAATGTGTGGGGCTTTTCATATCTTTCTTTGCTTAAACCTAATCACATTACAAAAGGAGCGTCTGGCTATTGAAATTGGAGTCTGCATATATACAGTCAGGCTTCTTTTCCACTCAGACTTTTTCATAACAATTTGATACTACATTATCTTTTTTTGTATGAGACCTGTGTTATGTTGGAAGAATGAATCAAATAATAAAAACTCAATATGGGATCCCGGTATCATTTTATGTTTTCAAAAGTGGTATTCCTTCATAGCGTCAGGAAAGAGAGATGATTTTATAGATGTCAGTGGCTCGTATACCAGAAGCCTCTGTGATTGGAGTAGCGTTATGTGTAAAGTTAAGATACTAAGAGTTAATTCTCTTTAATCAAGTACTTTTACCAGAAGTTACCTACACAAAAGTTGAGTGTATCAGCTAAAATACTCTATGAAACAATGTAAAACTCAATTTAAAATTGGAGTGGAATAAGCAGAAAAAAATGGCTTTTTAAAAAATTTTCTTTTCACCCAATAAACTTCTGCAAACCAGCTAGTATCAGGGTTCAAAAGTCCAATTTTTTACAAAAGAAAAATCAGTTTATTTTTTTGAATAACACAGTGAAATGGTGGGGGGCCTTGATAGTGAAAAATTTCCCTACAAATTTCACAGATCCAAGGTTTTTAGATAATCTAGATAAATTGAGATGTCCATTCACTTGACTAATAATTTTAGTCAATACGTTACAATTCTCTACTGTTTTCTACTCTTATAATCTATGTAACTGTTCATATTTTAGAAATGGTATAAGGTAAGGGCTTCCCTGGTGGCGCAGTGGTTGAGAGTCCGCCTGCCGATGCAGGGTACACGGGTTCATGGCCCGGCCCGGGAAGGGAAGTTCCCACATGCCGCGGAGCGGCTGGGTCCGTGAGCCGTGGCCGCTGAGCCTGCGCGGCCGGAGCCTGTGCTCCGCAACGGGAGAGGCCACAACAGTGAGAGGCCCGCGTACCGCAAAAAAAAAAAAAAAAGAAAAGAAATGGTATAAGGTAAATGGGAAAAGTTCTCTTTCCATTTATTATAGTTTTTCAAATCGTTTTTTTCTCTGGAATTTTTGATGTATATAAGACAGTTGCTAAATGTGACAATCTGTTACCTGAAAGTTACAAATTTGGAGAAACTTTTATTTCAGAAGATATCAATGCATTGCCTATTTTTACAGAGGCTCAGCTTATAAGAAAGAATAATTTCTCAAGCCAAATGCAATCTCCTTGGCATATGTATATACATACGGATAATTAGATATAGATAATAGTGAATTACTGATTTTCTGGGAGCTTAAATGTAACATCTGTTCCTAAAGACATTGAAGTGGAATTATATGGTTCATCAGAAACAAAAATGTCAGGTGGACATCCAATATTTGATTGATCTGGTATAAATTAGGAATGCTTTAGCTACAATTAGCAGAATATCAAAAGAGCAATGGTTTATCAACATAGGCAATTTATTGTCTAATCTAATTACATAATTCATTTTCTAATCTATTAAGAAGTCTGAAATATTGGATCACTTGGTCATTCTCTCTGTGACCAAATATTACATCTCAACCTTGATGTAATATTTGATCTAGTGGCCACTGGATGTGTAGAAATCACACATACTTAGTAACATAATTGTATATGAAGGCAGGAAGCAGCAAGAAACTCAAGGGAAAGGGGGAGGGAGAGAGAGAGAGAAAAAAAAAAGGAGAGGGAGGAATATGATCTCTTCGTGTGTGTCTTCTCTATTACCAGAGACAAATAAATATATTTCACAGAAGGTTTTCCCTTACATCTCTGTGACAAGTGTGCAACGGACACTTTTTAAGGGCTAGGAAGAATGGGTCAGCAGTTTTGGTTTTTCTTGCTTTTATTTTGTGAGGGGGGGATGGGAGAAGGATTGGGGGGAATGCTATTGGATATAAGCCAAAGGTTTCTGCCAAAAACATTTTCAGTGGGAAATATTTCAAAAGCCTGCACCAACATGTAAAAGCTCTGCCTATTTGAAAGTTCTTTCTTATAATATTATTGTTTATGAATTAGAATAATATTCACTGCAAGTCATCTTCACATTTTTTAACATGTAATAATATTTTCAAGGGGGTTTTGATAGATCCAGTTTTTTTTTGAATTTTTTTATTGTTAAAAAATTTTTTAACATCTTTATTGGACTATAATTGCTTTACAATGGTGTGTTAGTTTCTGCTTTAAAACAAAGTGAATCAGTTATACATATACATATGTTCCCATATCTAGATCCAGTTTTAAAGTAAATATTTTCACCTAAGTTCAAAATTTAGGTTGTCTGAAGCCTACATTTTAAATTAAGAGAGATCTGGTTTTTAAAAAGACATTTTTTCTCATATTTTGATTGAAATTACCAATTTTCTAATAAGGAAAAATAAAGCTTTAACATTATCGTGACTGGATTAGAATGAACAATGAAAACTGCCTGAGTTTTATAAGCAGCATTAATTCTTACTAAGACTGAACCTAAGCAATTAGTAATTAATATATCTTACTGATTCAAATTCTATGCTGACCACTTAAAATCAACTTAAGAATTGCTTTGTTAAAGTTGAAAGAAGCACATTTCACTATGGCTTAATTTATCAATAAACTGAAGTTTACCATTTAATACACAAAATATACATATGTAAGTCATCATTGGGTTAACTTTTAAATCTTAAATCCTAAAGTCATCTACCTCCTTAAAGTGAAGACTCCATAGAAATTAGAACTTTTCTCCTGAAAGAAGTCAATTTTTTAAAAAAGCCCTTTATTACTCTTCCACATTTCCACTCATCCCCAAATTACCTCTTAATATTTTCCTTCACACAACTTAGTCATTTGAAACTGAGAAATATGTAATTGTTGTCATGTTCTGCGTTTCCATTGCACCATGTGTGTCCTGTCACTCTTCCTGGGAGTAAGATCTAAGACTGTATCTCTTCATTTTGTGCAACTAGTTCTTATGGAAATTTGGAATTATAGATGCAAGATAACTAGACTTCTTTCTATTCAACCAAGTTTAACAGATTGTTTTGAATCACATAGAATACATAAAATAGGACCTAAGCCCTTGACAATTAAAAAAATTCCCTAGCCTAAAACAAAAGAATAAAAACAAACTAACAAACTTTTTTTTGGCGAGTCCTTGATTTTGTTTTTAATGATCACTATAATCCCACTGCAAAGTCTTCAGGAATAGATGTGGCATTCAGGAAGCCTGAGAAATTATAGGGAATATTGATCTGTCTATCCACCAGTTATCTATTTGTATTAACTTCTCTTTTTTTTATATAGACACACACATATACCTATTTATAATTTTACATTTAATAACTGTGTAATAACTACATTATACAGTTCCATAAAATAGAAATGCCATATGAGTTGAAATTTCTGCTGGTTATTATCCTAATATACATTAGATGAACAGTATTAAGGACACTCTGTTTCTTTATATTATGCAATGCTTTTGTTTTACTATGAATGAGAATTGTTCTTGCCTGCAAAGGACTCAAAGAATTGAAACATCAGAGAATAAAAGAGAAATGGAACTTTGAAACAATAAAAACTTGAGTTTCTATTTAACTGACAAGGGTGTATAAATGTCAACATGACTTTCAGATAGATCAGTTCCAGTTCAAAGATCTTGACAATATTTTGGATTTTGGAAGAAGTAGTGGAGATTACTGGAGATTCTTCTCTGCTGTGATTCTGGAGAAGATATTGTGGGGAAGGGAATGACAGAATTGTGTGTGCACAGAAAAGAGGCTCCAGTACGTGTCAATTTAAAAAAATAATACTTCTTTTGGGGAGTCTTTGCTCTCGTTTTATATTGTAATAAACACTGTCTCTGCTAGAGATGACATTTATAGCTCCTTAGAGGTCTGCCAATATAGAAGAATGCTATTGTTTCCTGAGTGGCTGTTGTACCCACTATATGTCATTTTCCATCTTTTCTTCATAGTGGCTTTGAGACCAATTTAATCTGATGGAAAAGAAAATCATAGAAGGAAGTCATAAAAATATCTGTGGTAGAACAAGATGCATTTGTGTCATAGTAGTTCAAAACACTACATTTTATATTTGCATTCTGATCAAATCCAGAGTGAAAGGATGCCTCAGGAAAGAAAAATGCCCAGGTCAATTTTAAAACATTAAGAATTTAGTCATATGCAATTTGCAATGGCAGGTATAAAATTACTCCTTCTGAATTAATCTTCTAAGCAATCTAATATTTTGGTTATTTTTGGATATTTAGTTTGAGGAAAAATCGAAATGTGTTTACATTTGTAGCATGTTTTTTAAAATAATTCTCTGAACCTAAAAGCTCTTACTCATCATGAAGACATAGGCATCTCCTCCTGTATTCTATAACCTGTCTTGGCTTTCTCCTCTGAAATAGAAAACTCAGTTACACATGTCTCTCATTACCTCCTGAACCGTCATCCTTTGATGTGTTTCTAGCCCAAGATAATACTATAATTAAGAAAATCATCCTTAATTGCTAAATAAATAGTAGCAAAAGTGACTGGGTGTAGGCGAGGTAAACAGAGGGTTGGCTCCCATTTTATATGCCACATGTAATATTTTTGTAATTTTAAGGCAAAGACTAGATTCTTAGATAGAAGCAATTTCTTTCACAGCTTCCACACATTTATTCTCATTTTCAATTGTACTGAATATGCTTCTCTACTGGATTCCTTAACTTAACATCTCTCCAAACAAATGCTTAGAAATGAAAGATCAAAGCATATGGTGATGGAGAAATATTTATAAGCCTATAAGCCTATAAGAGATATGAGCCTAAGCATTTTACTTCCTTGAAAGCATAACAATTTCCAGAAGCTTGTTATCACATAAGCCCTCCTCTCAAAATTTTTTGAGGTTTTTTTTTTTTGTCGTTGATGTTTTTGGCCCCAAACAATAAGTTTATTTTATTTAAGGTGTTTTAGTCATCATATAAATTACATTAATTACCTTCCAGTTTCAGGGCAGGGAGTAAAGTTAATTTCCAAACAAACTCCATATATGTAATACTGGCATTTTATTTACTCTGGGTTACTTTAGCAGATATGCAAATTGTTGACATTCCTATTGCTATTTAATGGGATTTAATATTATGTATTGAGATAACCTGCCATAATTTAAATAAAAAAATTTTTAGTAACAAATCATTTCCACTTTTATATAAGGCAAGATTAAAATTAGCTTCCTATTTTTTAAATTAATGTATCACCTTAAAATATGTATTTTACAATAAGCAAATAAAGCAGTGTAATACTCCATGAGCAAAAGAAATTCAGTTCTTTTTACTAGGACTGTCAATATTTTTACCTTCCCCTTCGCTTAAGATGACTTATTTTTATGAGGGATAACCTGTAGGTAAGAGCCGGGAGCTGGAAAGGAAGCACTTGGTCTTCAAAGTAAACATCACACATGGCAGATATAGACTTTATATATGGGACATGAAATAATAAGTAGATAAATTCAGCAATGATTTATTTCATGGAAACATATTTTAACCACTGTTGTGAACTCAACTGTATTCTCCCAAATTTCCAAGTTGAATCTCTAACTCCCAATGTGACTGTATTTGGACGTGAGACCTTTAAAGAGGTTAAATGTTAACCTGTATTTGAAGGTTAAATGATGCCCTAAGAGCAGGGTCCTAATCCAATAGGACTGGTGTCCTTATAAGAAGACAAAGAGACATCAGAAATGTGTGCACACAGAGAGATGACCATGTGAGGACACAGTGAGATGGTGGCCAATCTGCAAACCAAAGAGAGAGACCTCAGGAGATACCAAAACTTCTGATACCTTGATCTTGGACTTATAGCCTCCAGAATGGTGAGAAAGTAAATTTCAGTTGTTTAAGCCAGTCTGTGGTATTTTGTCACTAGCAAAGTAATACAACCACCAATTATTAAATCCAATGGGGGCAAAAATAAAATAACAATAAAATGAAATAGAAGAAATAGCTAAAGATAAAATGAAATTTTTGAGTAAGTGGGAGGAATGAGGAGGTGGTTTTCCACGCAAAACTAAGATTAGAAGTTATTCATTTTTCCTATTATATACTAGAGTGATTTCAGATTTAGGTTATAAATTTTGGAAATGAATTTGTTAGCTCTGGCAAAAAGACGTGATCAATCTGATATATAATTTTGTTGATTATTGAAAATCAACAATTTAAAGAGTGCTAAAAATTGAGAAAGGAAAAGAAAATAATTCAGAATAAAAAAGCACGAAGAGGTTAAAACTGGAGGCTAAAATTTTAACAATAATATAGAGAAGAGGATTTATAATAAGCATTAAAACCACACAGTAGTTGGGCATTTATTGTAATTTACCATACACATTGTTATACATTTTAGCAGACAGTAGATATAGATGGTTGATTCTATTTAAATTCAATTGTTTTCACCTAATCCTCTTTTACTAATTACAAATTTAAAATATTTCTCTCATGGCAGGGATCAGCACACTATAGACTATAGGCCACATCTAGCCCAGCACCTGTTTTAGTAAGTAGAGTTGTATTGGCATGCAACTATACTCATTTTTTATATACTGTCTTGGCTGTTTTCACAACAACAGTAAAGTTGAATAGTTGTGATAGAGATTGTTTTGACCCAAAGCCTAATATATATATACTCTCTACTCCTCCTGAGCAGGGGTGGGGAATTGTTGACCCTTTTTAAATAGCAACATGGATTTTCTGTGCATAATACTTGTTACTGTTTGAATTAAATATTTAAGTGTTAGTTCAATGTCTTTGTCACCACTAAAACATTACTGCCATTAAGGACCTTGACCATGTTCATTTTGTTCACTATTATATGCATAGTATATTCATAATAGTTAGTACACAATAAACACACTATTCTTTGTTCAATAAGGACATTAAGTTTTGAATTTTAAATTAGTTATAAACTGACAGAGAGAAATGCTCAAATAGGCGGCATGATTGTTATTTATTATTACTAGCTTGTCACATGTTTTGGTGAACTTTGCCAAATATGATCCAAATCTGGTTCTACACCTTTTGATTTGCCTTTATCTTTCTGCCTTGAACTGAAATGGAATTGCCCCCAAGTATATTAATTTTCCACAGGTGACAGAGAATTCTCTAGCTTACTCAGTGTCCATTATCTTTGTCATCTTTACTAACAGAAGCCATATGTTATCTGGGCCAGCAATGTGCTCAGCTAAAGACTGTATTTCCAATGGCTCCTTGTGCTTAGAGATTACCCATGAAAGGAAACTAGCAGTGATTAATTGGCTGGACTTCCCTGAAACTTGTGAAGAATAGTGACTCATCTGGGAAGCATGTCTGAGTGTTTCTGCTTTTCCTTCTTCATCTTGCTGAGAATACGATTGTCATGGCTGTAGTGCCTTTTTATTAATGTCTGGGCATACTGGAGATGAAATCCAACTCTAATGAAGGCAGGTGAGAAAATTAGAGAGCCTGATTCTGTGATAATCATTCATGCACTCGAACGCCTACTCCTTTTTATGTTAGGTGAAAGAGGAAGTCAGCATCTTTATTTTGTTTATGTCACCGTAACTTGGAATTTCTGCACTATTAAATGAACACAATTCCCAAGTGATATACCCTACAGTCCTCCCAAAAGCAACTTCTCTTTCTTTTCCATGTTGTGTAATCTTAGGTTCAGGCGTTAGAACTGGTACCCTCTTTCAGCCCCGCTGCCAATTCCAGACCATTACTATTCTTCCATGTTGCTCATTTGAGAATCACAGCATCTTCTCCTCACTGTTGACAGTTACTAGCCTCCTGGTCACAGTGTCTTTTTTTACTCAAGACCATTTGGCCCACTTATATTCTTCTTTTTTCCCATTTGTCTTCATTCCCAGTGACCTGCACATCCACAGAGGTAAAACACCAAGAGTCTAAACTCTGTCACATAATATGCTCTTTTCCATCAACTTGTTTTGATGCAATGTTTTTTAAATTGTGGTAAAAAATTACATAATACAAAATTTACTATGCTAATCATTTTTACGTGTCATTAAGTACATTCACATCGTTGTGCAGCCATTATCACCATTCATCTCCAGAATGGTTTCATATACATAAACTGAAACTCTGTTCTCATTAAACAATAACTCTCTATTTCCCCCAGTCCAAAGTCCCTAGCACCCACCATTCTACTATGTCTTTATGAATTTGACTATCCTATGTACCTCATAGAAGTGGAATGATACAGTATTTGTCCTTTTATAACTGACATTTCATTTAGCATAATGTTTCAAGGTTCAGTCTTGTGATAGCAAGTGTGTGTGTGTGTGTGTGTGTGTATGTGTGTTTCCAATTCTTTTTTTGTATGTGGCTACATTTAAATGTCTTAATTTCCCTAAGTATCTCCCCTCAGTTTCTTCTCAGGTCTTAGATGTTCTATTGTATTTCTCTTCCTGTGATCTCTTACCCCCAGGCATCAGGGTGAGTCTTAAGTTTTCATGAGCCTTGAATGTCCCTGTCTTCTGCAGCTCCCAACCTCAGATTCAAACCACACTGCCATTACAGTGTGAGCTCAGAGTTAGGCTATATAGGAACCATTCCCCTGGGTAGTGCACAGACTGGTCGGAACACTGCAAATAAGTTCCATTCTTTCTCAGAGGGATGGTCGGAACTTTAGGAAAATTGGCTGTTTCCTCCTGACCTCACTGCACTGTGCCAAGGAGGGAGTGGGACAAGAGTGACCAAAAACCCACAAAATTTTCTATCGTTTTAAGTGTGAATTTTTCTTTATTGGACATTTGCTTGGTTGCTGCAGATCCTTGACTGGTTTCCAGAGCTCCCACGTAGTTATTCTCATCAGTCTGTAGTTGTTTACTTAATATTTCATGGGAGGATGAGGTCCTGGAGGATCCTCCATTGACTATTATATCCACATTACCTTGGACACTGACTGTGTTAGCCACAGCCTTAATTTTGTTATCATCAGACAGTTCTGATATTTCAATTTAAATTGTTATTTTTGAACATGGCTTTCCTATCATTCCAGTTCTTGTGCCCAAGTTCTCCAATGATCAACCCCAGTGAGACCTTTAGGACCATGATTATCTCTCCCCTGGTTCCTCTGTGATCCTTGTTCAGCTTTTCTCACAATGCTTCACAATTCATCAAGATCCTTGTTCTTGGCCAGTTTACCCACCTAACAAACCTAAAAATTGTTCAATTGTTCCTTAATATTTCTTCTTGGATTTAAAACTTAAAAAGAGATCACATGTTACAGCTCACGTATTGCATGACTTTTATACTCAATAAATATTTGATAAATGAATTGATAACCTTGGAATAAAATCATTCAGATGGTATGTATAGGTTGGAGATTAAATATCCTATGAATAATGTGAAAAAATAAGACTATTTTTCCCTTAAAAAACATTCAAATAATCATAAAAATTATTTGCTATGGCAAATATCTACGTGCAATCCATCTACAGAAAAGCACATGTTAAGGAAAATTTTAACTGTCTACTTAATCCTCCAAAGAATTGGAGGCTTTTTATTATTTTGTTTAGGGGTTACTATCTTTCCTGGAGAGAGATGATTTAGAAAGAAGATAGACAGCAAGTCACACATTCAATACTAAGATTTTTTGTCTGCTATTTGACTGTTATTTTTACTTTCTCTTTAAGCAAAATGAACTGTGTATGAATCCTCAGCGAGACCTGGTTTCAGACACAGAGGATTTCAATCAAGTCTAAGTTCAGGGGGATCATCTTAGAAAAATAATAGAAGTTGTTGAACAAACAGAAAGAAAAAGAGTATTTGGAGGGTTGAAAACAAAAAGACAACTGAATCAGTGAAGTCTCTGACTAAACCAGCTAGAAGGAAATACAACTTATATGTCATCAATGAAAGAAAAATTTGCATTGATGCTAGTACGGGTTTCTGAACTAAATGGCTTCTTAAGGCAACACCCCATAGACAGAAAGACAACAGGAATCTCCACTAGCAGCCAGTTTCTATAAAATCCTAACAAGAGTCATAACATCTAAAAAACACAGTATTTATTAAAAATCTTTAGAGGTAGAGTGCAGAAATATATTATCCACTTTCCATCAACTAGAAGTGACCTTTCTTTTTTCTTTCCCAGAATATTGTTTTCATCAATTCCCTTTTTTAAAAATTTCGTGCTGATACCAAACTAACTAGTGTGACTCTTTACCTGAACTATTGTAAGATTTTTCAAATATTTCACATTTTTAAAATCACTTCCCTCTAATTTATGTGGGAAAATACTGTCAGAATAATTATCCTTCAATAATTTTCATTAAACTCTTACTATATCCAAAACCCTCTACAGAGCTCTATTATCTTTTACTCAGCATTGTTTCAACAAGTATTTTTAATATGTACTAAGTGTTAAGCATTGGGCTAGGTATGTGAAAATAACTGTGAACAAAAAGAGCTAACAATATTCAGAATTTTCTCTTAATCTACTCTTTCATCACCATCCCAAGACTGTATCTAAAACAGAGGTCAGCAAACTTTTACTGTAAAAAGACAGATAGCAAAGGCTTTGGTCTTTGTTGGCCAGTAAGTATTGATCACAACTATTCAACTCTGTCATTGCAGCATGAAAGCAGCCATATACATCATGTAAATAAATGAATGTCATTGTGCTTCAATAAAATTTTATTTGCAAAAATAGGCAGTGGGTTGGATTGACCTGTGTTCTAGCATATTCTGTGGTATCTTCCTCATTACTCAGCTTATTCAAGTCCCAACTGAAATTCTATTTCTCCATGGACTTGGTACAATTATACCTTACACTCCTGGCAATGTAGAGTTTATGTGACGCTTTTTATTTCCCATTAGAAAGTCCACAGGTTTAAATTCTGATTCTAATATATATTAATGTGTCATAGACTGGTTCCTAAGCATCACTGTACTTCAATTTCTCATATGTAACAGAGATATAATAACACCTATCTTAATAATTGTGTGATGATGCAAGGATTTACTTATGTAAGGCTGGATCTACTGAAGAGCATTTTTCTGATTTGGTCCAAATCAAAGCTGATAGGCTTCCTTGTAACTTGGTAAATGGGTAGAGCACATTACCACTTTGGAATATGCTACTTCCAGAACCCAGAGAGGCCGACCAGGCACAGTGCTTCCTTCTTAGTGGTGAGATGCAAATTGCAGTAGAATAATTTGTCTTTTACTTTGCATGGACTATTTCAGTATGCTTCAGACCACTGGAAACCTGAAATCCCTTGAGGAGATGAGGTGGTTCCTTAAACTTGGCAGCATTTGTCCCTACCTTCTGAGCAGGCCGTCTTACCGTGGCCTTAGATATATCTCCTACTTGTTGCTCATGCAGTCTCATTAACATGAGGTTATTGCCATACAAGATCGATGTGATATTCTGTAGATTGTCCAGACATCCCATGACCTGCCAATTCATATTGGCTACCTTCTGTAGCATTTTGATATATAATGCTTTTCTTTGCTTAGCAGGCCCAATACTTCCTCTGCTGAGTTACAATATGACTTGACACTAGCTGTAAGTCTCTTGATCTAGAGGAAAGACAGAGGTAAATCCTGAATGAAAGGTGCTGTTCTGTGACTCTTAAGCTTTTGCTTTATCTTCAAGTAAGCAGGATGCTTTAGCTTTAATAAGGAGGAGCAGGCAACTTTTATAATTTCAGAAGATCCACAGGAAATAGATATAATTTTCAAGCTCATCCATTCAGACATCTCATTCTAGGTTTCAAGTATCCACCCTATTTTAATCCGGTTCCTTATCTTGAAACAGAAGAACTGCCAGGGTTGACAATGCAACTTTTTCTAGAGATCTCTTCACTTGTAATAAATTCTAGTTCAGATTCTCATTCTCTTTCTGTCCTCTACTTATTTATATGCGGCCAAGAAGCCCGTTGGATTTCTCAATCTACTTTATATTAATCACCTTTAGCCTTTTTTTCCTCTGCTCTTTGTCAATAGCCCTTAGAAAAAGTCATCCAAACTGAATGCCAGTTTGTATTGGAAGCCATTTTTGATGGAACCAGGAGCAGAAATTCTAGTCAATATAATCATTTTAATCGACTTCCAAATCTAACATGTGGTTTACATACCATTTGGAATAAATGCCATTTGGCAGAGGAACTAATAGCTTTGTGCAGCTCCGTAGTAGAACACGGACATCTCTACCTATATATAACTCAGATTATGAAAAACAATCACCTTGCACTTGTGATTCACCCGGCTGTGGATTTTTAGTCAGGTGTTTCCCAGCATTTCCAGATTTTAAGCACTCTTAAAATCCTGGGATTTTCAAGGCTAATTTCAAGTGAGTAAAATGGAAAAGCTGATTCACATCTCTCCTGTAACATAAAATGGGTGGTTTGCACTATTAAGGTATCTTTCCTGGAATTCCTTGCTTACTTGACCATTCTGCTTATTTTAAGCATAGGCAAGTTGCTTTTCTTTCTCCCTAACTGGTGCTAGTACTCATGAAGTGTACATCATCATTAACCAAAATCAATTATGCGCCTGCATGAACGTGGCCTTTCTCTTGGGCCTTGGCTAATTTACACAGGATTTTCTGCCTCTCTGTTAAGGATTTAACAAATTCCACTCTTTGAGAAAATTCCATTTCCAAAGTAAACTTTTGGTTGATGAGAAGAAGCTTAGGGAAGCAAATAATTATTATGCAGATGAAAGATGTCATTTAAGAAACACAATTGATCAAGGCATTGTTTGCCCTTCATGAGTGAGACAAAAATAGAGGCATCAAGAATACTAATGTATTCATTAACTTTAACTTGGGTAGTTTTTATTCCCCTTAGATGAACTCTCCTTAGTGATATTCGGCTCTGATCAAGTAACCGCTGGGACATAGAGTAAAAACAACTTTACCCAGCATGGAAACAACTTAGTTGTGAGGTCTTAGACTTGAAGAAAGGGATGTATGTGGACAGAAGCCTTATTTCAGTTGAGGAAAGTCCAAAGAATTGAAATGACTTGAGGAGTATAGCCTGAGGCATGGATTCTATGCCAAGTTTTCTAATTCTCATTTCCGATCTTTACAATATCTGCAAAGCTGAAATGGTCTTCTTTATAAATGAGAGAGATCCTGTGTCTCAGAGTTACAGAATTTATTACCTTCTATTTAGAAGTATGGGGGATATTGATATTCAGGAAGTTTATAGGTTATGCTCAACCATTTGTAGGCATTACTACAGAATTTCCAGTGTATTTTACATAGTAGACCCTAGCTAAATATTTAATGATTAAAAACATTATGAATAGATTCATATTTATTCCTTTAAAATCGTGCTGTATATAATAAACATTATTTTATGACATGCAATATATAATAAACATGCAATATATAATATCATGCAATATACAATAAACATTATTTTATGTCATATTTAAATTGTTAAACCTCTATGTTAGTCACACCTCTACAATGAAATAATAGCTAAAATAATAAAAGTATTAGTGAAAATGGTTATTCTGATTGAATGATAATTATGTGATAGACATATTTTATAAGTGCTTAACATGGATAAACCCCCTTAATCTTCATAAACATGAGAGAAGTAATATTTTGATAAACATTTTACATGAGGGAACTGATGTAAGGAAAGTTTAAGCTATTTGCTCCAGATCTCATAGCTAGGGAAGAACCTGGATTTGATCCCTACCAACTGATTTCAAACTCTGTAAAAATAATTTAATAAGAAATGGAAAAAATAATCAAATATACAAATGAAACTTCAGACACTTAGAAATGATCATAAGATGAATTTATGGTATAACTTGGAAACCTGAAAAAAACTTTGGAGAAATTCTTTTTTTTTTTTTCTCTCATACCTATTTATCCTACTGGGGTCTGTCTAAGATAAAAATGGCCAAAATCTGAAAGCATGGAGAAAGCAGAAACCTGAGTAGGTGGTGGGAAAATGGAATGGATGTGCATATGAAGGGGTGACAAGATGGAGATTGTTGTGATGATATAATTGTGTATTTTGTTTGTGATGGTGGTCACATAAATCCACACGTGATAAAATAGCACAGAACAATACACGCACGTTTACCAATGTCAATTTTCTGATTTTCATATTACACTGTATTTATATAAGTTGTAAACAATGGGGATAACTGGGTAAAGAATACTGGGGACCTCTCTGTTCCAATTTGGCAACTTCCTGCAAATCTATAATTATTTCAGAATAAAATGTTTAAAATGCCACTTACAAGAAAATTTAAAAATTTATATTTAGGAATAAATTCAACACAAAGATACAAGACAGCTACACTAACACTATATATTATTTGATAAGAGATCAAAGTATACTTAAATAAATGGAGAGATAAACTGTGTACATGAACTCAAAACTCAATCATTTTAAGATGTTACTTTTCTTCAATTTTTAATTATATTCAGTAACCTTTCCTGCAACACAACATTAGAAACACAAAATTACCCAAAACAAAGCGGGCAAAAGATTTGTGCAGAACTTCACACACACACACAAATAAAGCTATACCAATGGCACGTGAAATGATGCTCAACATCCTTAGATATTAGAGAAATGCAATTTAAGCCATAATACAACACCAGCACACTCATTAGACTGATTACAATTAAATAAGGCTGATATTAAGTGTTGGTAATGATGTGGAGCAACTGAAACTGTCATATATATTGCTGGTGGGAATTTAAAATGTTACAACCACTTTGAAAAAGATTTTGGAGATTTCTTCTAAATTGAAGTATATCTTTCCTATGACCAAGTCATTCTACTTATTGCTATTTACCAAACATAAATGAAAACATCTATCCACAAAAAATATTTTTACAGCAACATCCATAGCAGCTTTATTTGTAATAGACTAACACTGGAAAAACCTAAGTGCTTATCTCCAGAGGAAAAAAGTTATTTATGTGATGACATATTAATAAGCAACAAGTAAGCATTAACCACTGTTATATCCAATAACATGGGTAAATCTCCAAACATTTTGTTGTGTGAAAGAAGACAGAAATAAAAGATCACATACTGTATGGTTTCATTGATATGAAGTTCTAGAACAGGTAATTAATCTAAACAATTGACAGGAATCAGACGCCTCTATTGGGTTAGGCAGTTTCTGGAAAGGGTCTTAAGATAGAAAACTATTCTAAATCTTGACTAGTGTGTTGGTTACATGGGTATACATATTTGTCAAAACTCATCAAACTGTACTCTTAAGATATTTGCATTTATGAATGTAAATTATACTTCAATAAAAAATTAAATGTCCTAAATGTGCATCAACAGATGAATGGATAAAGAAGATATCCTACATATATATAATGGAATACTACTCAGCCATAAAAAATAATGAAATAATGTCATTTGCAGCAACACGGATAGATCTAGAGATTATTATACAAAATGAAGTAAGTCAGAGAAAGGCAAATATCATATAACGTCACTTATTTGTGAAATCGAAAATATGACACAAATGAATTTATCTACGAAACAGAAACAGACTCACAGATATAGAGAACGCACTTGTGGTTGCCAAGGGGTAGGAGTGGTGGGGAAGGGACAGGTTGGGAGTTTGGGATCAGCAGATGCAAACTAGTATGCATAGAAAGGATAAACAACAAGGTCCTACTGTATAGCACAGGGAACTATATTCAACATCCTGTGATAAACCAAAATGGAAAAGAATATGAAAAAGAATATATATACATATATGTAACTATAGCATTCTATAACTACATCATTATACATATTATATATATATATATAGCTGCATCACTTTGCTGTACAGCAGAAATTAACACTGTAAATCAACTATACTTCAATAAATAAATTAAAAAATTAAAAACTTGATTTTTCAGTCTGTTGTATATAACTATTGGCAGTATGACTGAAGTTTTCAACTAGAGAGATTTATGGGTCTGTGATTCTGGGAGAGTTCTGTGCTGTAGAAAACACTTGAGAGTTATTCACATAGATATCAGACATTGATGTTATCTCCTCTTTCTCAACTTTTTTCCTTATAGCTATAAAAGCAGTGTAAATTCTATGTATTTTTTCTTCTTAAGCCCATTGCAAACCCTCCTTTACCACTGAGATTGAAATTACACAATAATGACCATCAAATATATGTGGTGAATCATTTTAGGCCAGGACTTTTGTGTTTGATGGAAGGAACTGGTAATTTCGGGCTTCCTCAGTTTTTCTAGTGGGATTGTCTTTCTTTCTCAGCAAACAGTCTCTAGTCTTTTCTTTGTTATGGAATTATTTTAGAACAAAATTTCCAGCACTGTATTTCCATATCTGCCTTTGACTACTTTACAAAACTTAGTTCACCTTTCAGTCATATTCTCCAGTATCAACTCTATCAGAATAAAGATAATATAATGCTACTTATGTATCCAATTTAGAAATTTTCAATGGATTTCAAACTTGAAAGGGCAACTGAAGCATCACTCATTAGCCCCTAAAACCGCAACAGAATTTATATTCCCAACTCCTGATTTTCCATTTTTACCAGTTCTCAATATGAGTTAGTTGCTTATTTGAAACACTCTGCAATTCAATGAAATGATAATTTGGGAGTAATCTGGGACACAACAGTTTCTTCATTCTCCTAGACTGGAATCAAATTTCATATGTGAGAAGATGTTTAGGAAGACACTAGATGAAAGTTTCTTTGGAGGACTGAAGGAAACACTCTACCTCAATTCTTCCATTTGAAATCCATCCATTTTCAGAAGATACATTAACATCAGTTGTTGTTATTGCTAAAGAAAGACTATGAAATGTTGGGTATATATTCTGTGGCCGCAAAGCTAGGACATAGGTTGGCTCCAAGGAGGCAGAGAATTGAAGAAATGAACATGCAATATTGTAGAACCATCTTAGTTTGTTAAGGTAGTGTTGGTGACATTCACTGTCCATGATTTTTGTCCCTACTGAAGGTGACAAGTCAGAAAGGCACAAGGTTCTTTTTATATTTAACCATAAAACACCACTTTATGATAAACATGGTAATATAACTGCAATTTAAAATATCCTTTCTGTAGTTTAAAAAAAAAGACAAAGCAAAGGCACAATGTCAGTACATAGGAATGTAGTATAATTAGTAAATTTATGGACGTTCTCAACACAAGACAAACAAATGCCCTGATTGTGTCTCTAAAGACTCAAAATTGTTTCCTCTAAAAATTATTCATCTCCTTTCCCCATGACTATCTCTTTCAAATGCTTTATAAATTTGTTGAAACTGCTTAGTGCTGTGTGATAATTTCTTGGTAAAATTTGCTTTGAAAGTGTGAACTAGTATTCTTTTTTAAAATAATTAATTAATTAATTAATTATTGACTGCATTGGGTCTTCGTTGCTGCTAACAGGCTTTCTCTAGTTGCGGCGAGCAGGGTCTACTCTTTGCTGTGGTGCACGGGCTTCTCATTGTGATGGCTTCTCTTGTTGTGGAGCACAAGCTCTAGGTGTGCGGGCTTTGGTAGTTGTGGCACGCAGGCTCAGTAGTTGTGGCTCATGGGCTCTAGAGCACAGGCTCAGTAGTTGTGGTGCATGGGCTTAGTTGCTCTGCGGCATGTGGGATCTTCCCAGACCAGGGCTCGAACCCATGTCCCCTGCATTGGCAGGTGGATTCTTAACCACTGCGCCTCCGGGGAAGGCCCTGAACTACTATTCTGAGTAGGAATTTCCTTTCACAAATTTATGAATAAAAATCTATATTTTCCCCGAGTATTTTAATACTGTGTTTTTCCATTTCAAAAATGTAGGAAACAGGGGCTTCCCTGGTGGTGCAGTGGTTGAGAGTCCACCTGCAGATGCAGGGGACACAGGTTCATGCCCCAGTCCGGGAGGATCCCACATGCCGCAGAGCAGCTGGGCCCGTGAGCCATGGCCGCTGAGCCTGCACGTCTGGAGCCTGTGCTCCGCAATGGGAGAGGCCACAACAGTGAGAGGCCCACATACCACAAAAAAAAAAAAAAAAAAAAATGTAGGAAACATACTGTGGTGCAGGATGCTGATAGTGTAGGGATGGGGGTATACGGAACTCTTTGTAATTTCTGCTCAATTTTGCTGTGAACCTAAAACTACTCTGAAATATAAAGTTTATTAATTTTTAAAAGTATAGGAAAACGTATGTAAGGCACTTGTATTAATTAATGCTGGGGAAAATTGGGAATAATGTCTTATAAATTAACTGCAAATTTTACCCACCGAGAAAATAACATCGCACTATGACATTTTGTGAACTACATCTATTAGGATTTACAAAGATTTATCTCAAGTTAAGAAAAAAAGCTAGGGGAACTAAAAATACACATTATTTTATTAAAAATAATTTAAGCAGAGCACAACACTAAAGAAATATTCAGAAATTTTCTACTTATAGAAAATATTTCTATTTTTAGAAATAATAATTTCTATAATTATTTCTAATCATGACAAATAATTCTTTGGAGAATGTATACTTATTTTCATATCCTATAATAGATTATATAAACTTTTTATAGTATGTTAATAGGTATTTAGAGATTGGATTATATTTATGCAATCTATAAGCATATCCAAAGGTTAAATCATAACTAAGTCTCTGAAGGAAAAATGGAATGAGATTGAAGAGTTGCAGGAATAATTCTAGATTTTCCATTAGCCTCTATGCCTCTGTATGATTTTAGTTAAGTCACTTCACACCGCTGGTCTTCAGTTTTCTTATCTATGTAAAGAGTTGACCTTCTTAGTCTTGCGATTAGTGGATAAGTGGCAGAGGGTTTATGAAAATCATGTAATTAAATGTAAAAATCAATGAGAACATATATTTTACAGGAAAGTCTCTATACTTACATTCAATGACAGCTCCAAAATTCCTATATAAATGGGGGAAACTGTATTTAATTAGATTGAATATTTAACTGAAATGGCTATGGGAATATGTGGACAGCAAGTATTCGGTGACTAAAGCCTTCCACTTGAAGTGCCTTTGCAATGCTACTGCTTTTAACTGATTTTCAAAAGGATTACTGAGGAGAGAAAAGTTAAAAATCACTAGTCTAGATGGACTGTAAGTCCTGGAGACCAAAAAAAAAGCTTTTGGTACATAATCAACATTAAAAAAAAGGTATAGTAATTCCAGTTTTTAAGAGAAAGTCCTGTCACACTTCAAGCCAAGTGGAATAAATGCTACATAAAGTCAGAAGGCTGAAGTGGGAGTCTGGTTACTAACCTCAATCTGAAACAGAAAAGTTTAGAGTTATCATGATTCCTGTTGGCACAGTGTGAAAAAAGTTATAAATAAAAAAAAAATCAAAGAAATAAAATTTTACCCAATTTATAGAGAGGAGGCACTTTTTAAGTCTCAGTATCTTTTCCAATTCCCCCCACATCCCTACATCAGTTTTATTTTCTTCTAATGACAGCCCTAATGACTACAAAACAAGTACAATCATTTTTAAGAGTGGGGAAGAGGACATTTTCAATATACCACTTTCAGAATCCCTATTGATTATATATTCTATGTCATAATTTTTGGGTATTTTGATTGACAGTATCACAATTAGCACAAGGAAAGAATCAGAGAAGTTTGTTCTATACACTTCAGCACCAACATAAATAAACCTTACATAAGAAAACAGGGCTAAGGTAGCAACTTATGTAAGCCTATTTATTCATGGATGGGAAAGTTTAATCAGCCCCAACTAAAGAGAAATAGAACTGCTACCAGGGTCAACCCCTTTTATAGGGAAATCAGATATTACATGATTACAAAAGTGCTAAAGCTGGGGAAAAAAGAAAACAATTATTTAGCCAAGGCAGCTCCTTAGATTCTTGCCTTCAAAAGCCTGTATCCCAAATACTTCAATTCTGCTATTTAATTCACACTCAACTCTACTCAGCTCTAAGGTTTAAAATGTTAAAAATTATAAAATAAAACCCCAAATTAGCCAAGTTCACAACAAAAAGTATAGTAATGATTCTGCTCATATTGTTTGTAAACTTAGATACAGAGCAAATATATAAATGAATAAAAATGGTGCAAACACACAAAGGAATTAATTTCACGTTAAGTGATATTGTTTGTTTGTTTTGTTTAGGCCCGAATGGACATAGAAGATCTTGTCAATTTTTTTTATCACTTCTCACTTCATGTTGACCTCAGTCCCAGACTGGCTCCCTCTTTTTCATCTTCAGATGACTGATAGCAGCTCCACAGGCTACATTTAGCCAAAGTCACTCATGACAAATAACAAGTACCTGTATTCTAGCATTTCCAGATAATAGTACAGGAACATATGCTGTTAGATCCAGTTGATGCCGATCTCTTAACCAACCTCTGAATATAAGGTATGTGATGATTTATTTGGCTTAGGCCTAAATCATGTGCTCTGCTCCTGAAAGCAACAGTGATTAAAGAAATATAAACTCCCTCAGGGTGCCAGTTTTGCCTACTGAGTTAGAAAAATAAAACCAATGCTAATACCTATCCTTCCAGACAGCTATGTGATGTTGATTCATGCAGTAAACTAGAGCAAAGCAGTGTAGTTGGTGTAGTATTTCTAGACAACAATATAGCTCAAAAATATAAAGAAAAAAGGCAAACAAAGCTGTCCATTTTTGACCCATCATTTTAACACATAGGAATCTACTCTAAGTTAAACCCAAAAAATGGTTCTAAACTATGCAGATTTTATCTATTTAAACAGCAGACTTTAAAAGAGTAAAATTTTGGAAGTCAAGCTCCACGAGAGGAATTATGGTACATTCTCATACTCACAGGCAGGGAAGTGGTTAGAAAAATACTCTAATTATGAAACTGTATCAGTACAAATTGTGAGGTTATTTTCACCAAGATTCATACCACGTTTACCTCTATAACTTATCTTCTGCCCTAAAAATTGCAGCCATAATGAATCCCTATGATGCTAGTAGTATGTCACATCTGTCATTTCTATGAGCCATATTATTAAAACAATAGTAACCAGCTCTAGAAATAATACATTACACAGCAATTCATATGCAATTTTGAAAACTAATAAGTGAGAAATATTTTTTAATATAGTAAATTTAAAGAAAAATAGGCTAGTACATCGTATACATGCCTTGATTGCAAGCATAAAAAAAATATGAAACTCTGGAAGTTAATTCAGTTTAGACTAAAGAAATCAAGGATGATTTAATATGGGCTTAATAATAAATCAGCATTATATTTTTAATATATTTATTTTTTATTACAGACACAATACAACAATGATGATTATATTTTCTCTTTTCTACATAGATGCCTATATATATAAGAGAAACTTGTTAATAAACAACACAAATTCCAGACTGCCTTGCTTGTCTAAGTTGTATTTAAAGGTCATACAAGAAAAGTCAATCCTGTAGTGATACCATATTACTTAATAGAATTCATTACCTAAAATTCTTTAAAAGATACTAAAATTTTGTATCTAAGTCTATTACCACTAGCCTATTTTATCATGTTCAATCACTAAAGAAGAGTCTTATCCTATAAAGTATGGTTTCCAAAATGAAAGCAGGAAATTAGAATGACTACTTTGCAGGTAAAATGCCTGCTGGCTCTCAAGGCAGGCTATCAGAAAGGTGATCAGTTCACACAATCACTCAAGCTTGATTGTCTGCTTTTCATTAAAATTATTGCTGCTAGGAGACTGCCACATTAAAATCATGCCTTGAATTTCCTTGAAGATGGGAAATTCCTGGAACCTGTCAACTTTGGAGGGACGAAGCGTGAACTTAAGGGGAATTTATTTCAAATTTCCATTGCATTTGGTACCCAGGAAGGCTAACAAGACCTTAATATTTGAATTTTAAAGGACCTAAGTGTCCTGATGAGGTCTTGTATTTGGGTTTTAGTGTATGCAGGGAGATGTGCGACATTAACTTATATTTTGTTTGTCTGTAAGACAAGAAATCCCCACAGTTCTTCACTTCAAAGGGAGCAAATTTGGATAAGGAATTGTTTGTCGCTGCCATTGTCCAGAACAGATTGACAAATCATTTTCAACTGTTCAAGAGTCTGTAAAAATGTGCAAATGTGCAGAGTATCTAGTTCTAAGATGACTTCCAGAAGTTTGGTCACTTGTGCTAACCCTTGGTTAGCATCCTTTATTAAGGACATCTTTTTTTTTTTTTTTAATATAATAGTGTTTATTTATTTTTACTTGTTGACAGTTTGCTTTATTTATTTATTTATGGCTGTGTTGGGTCTTCGTTTCCGTGCGAGGGCTTTCTCTAGTTGTGGCAAGTGGGGGCCACTCTTCATCGCGGTGCGCGGGCCTCTCACTATCGCGGCCTCTCTTGTTGCGGAGCACAGGCTCCTGACGCGCAGGCTCAGTAATTGTGGCTCACGGGCCCAGTTGCTCCGCGGCATGTGGGATCTTCCCAGACCAGGACTCGAACCCGTGTGCCCTGCGAACCCGTATGCCCTGCATTGGCAGGCAGATTCTCAACCACTGCGCCACCAGGGAAGCCCCCAAGGACATCTTTTTAAAGGGATGAAAATCAGGAGCCTTCTAGGGAGCTTCATTAGGGACACTGTCATCTCTATAGTGTATGAACTCCCTTTGCTATTCACTCAGTTGATTTCAAGGGGCCCCTCAGTTGGTCAAGGTTTCTTGGCAGGGATAATATTATTCAACAGCACGGTATCTGGCAAAGGACTGAGGTCAGGGGAAGTCATCTCCTCCTGAAGGTGGGATACACCAGAAAACCCAGATTTGGCTCTATACTATAGGTAACATTTATATTTTAGCAGGAATGTTTTGGTGGCCATGCCAAGCTTGTAGAATGCTGCTTCCATGGTTTGAGGCATCCATAATGGTCACCTGGGAACTGATGGTCATGAGCTCAGGGTCTAAGAGTCTCAATCTTCAGATCTCAGTAGTGGCCAGCAATTTTAACTCTCTGATGTGTAGTGTGGGGTCAAGGAGGGTAGTTTTATTCATCAGAACCATGGATAACTTCCAGCCATCATAAGAAGTCTGGAGACTACAGTAAATAAAGGAGTTTACTACAACTTTTATAGTGAAGAAGTCTTTGGTGACTACTAATAGAAGTACTTACTGTATTGCAATTGAGTGCCTACTGTATTGTAATCTGGACAGTACCTACTGTATTGTAATCTGGACAGTATCTAGATCCTTCTTCTTTCTTTTGTTTTTTTAAGGGAGCTCTATTCAAAGTGGGCTGATTTGTAAGCAACAGAATAAACATAAATAAAATTTGGAAATGAGGAATATGTTACCTCCAGAACTCAAAAAGCTCCCCTCCCAAATATTGGGTTTATTTTAATGTTGTGGATGCCATAAAGGGTCAATAACAGTTTCCTGACATTTTCAAATATGTAGTGGCCTTTGACTGATCAAATGATGCCCATAAATTTAGTTGAGATCATAACACCTTATATACTGGGTGGAACAAAATACCATCTGTTTTTGTGAGATCATTTGTATTTGTCTGTCTTGAGTGAGCATGTCAAATGAATCTTCTTGGGGAGGACGGCATGAATATAATGCCATACATGTTTTCCTGGAGAATGCTGAATAGGGTTAAGATCTTGCCTGCGACGATTGAGTACAATGGCAAAGTACTGAGATTCCTCATGAGTAGCTTAGTGAAGGCAAACTATACCTGAGAATCACTGAAATAAGCGTGGAAACAACGTATGAGCCAAATCTATAATAGCAAAATAATTACCAATTAATGATTGGATAGAATCATTAATTTCAATAATAGTGGATATGGGAAACTTGGTGGATGGGGCCATGGCACTAAAGTTATGGTAATCCATTATGAGGCTCCCCTCATTCTTTCCAGGTTTAAGAGAAAGCCAAAAGAGGCTGTTAAATGGAGAAGCAGTGAGGATCGTCCCTTTTCTAAATAGGTCTTAATTGAATTCTTGAAAGCCCTGTTTTGATTTATTTTGAGCTGTGTATTGGTATTCTATGGCTGCTGAAACAAAGGACCACAAATTTAGCAGCTTAAAACAACACAAATTTCTTATAGTTTCACAGTTCTGAAATCCGAAATGGGCATCAGTAGACTAAAACCAGGGTGCTAAGAGAACTCTAACCCTTTCTGAAGACTCTAGGGAAGAATCTTTTTCCTTGCTCTTTCCAGGTTCCAGAAGCTTTCCACATTCCTTAGCTCATGGCCTTTCTCCTCAGTCTTCAAAGCCAGCAAATGTGGGTCAGGTTCTTACATCACATTGACCTGACCTCCCCTTCTAAACCCTCTTCCACATTTAAGGACACCTATGATTATATTGACCTACACAGATAATCCAGGATCATCTCCCTATGTAAACATCAACTGATTTGCTACCTTAATTCTCTCTGGCTATATAACACAATATATTCACAGGGTCTGGGTTAAGACATAGACATCTTTGGGGGATTATTATTCTGCTTACCACAGGCCATATTAACTATATTAAGCAGGAGGGAAGGTTATGGAATCCTACTTTATGGAACCAATTTTAAATGCCCCAAATTTTATTTTAATGTATTACTCATTCAGTCAGAGGGCCCGTGCTCATTTTTAGGGCAATGGGCTCCATAAATATGAAAAATTTAGGCAAAGGTTAATGTGAGGCATTCCTCTTTGTTCTCTATTTTATGTTTGGTAACTTCCCTAAGAGTATAGGAGACATCTTGTTTAAATGTAGTGAAATTCCCAGGTAAAACTGTAATCTGAGACCCAGTGTCCATGAAGGCAATGAAGATTTGTCAATGGTACATTTCAGCAGATGTTAAAGTAAAATTCAGAACCTATGTTTTGAGATGCAGAAGCCAATCAGTGCCCATTTATCTTTTTGTTGTGTAAATGATTTTAGTATATTTTTGGATTTCCAATTGAGTCAAATTGTTGACCATTTTTAAAGAGGTATGTTTTTTCTCCTAGTATATACCCAGGTATTTATTTGTTTATTAATCTGCTTATAGATTGATTTTGTATTGTAGTTACTGGATAAACTTCTGAGGATAATTCTACTCTAGCTTGCTAATATTTGTTTCTTCCTCTGAAGAGACTCAAATTAGTGTTTCATGGTTGGGAGCCTTCTCTATGGCAATAGTGGCTTTATTGAGTTTATGGATCCTGGGCTTAAATCAAGTTTGAATTAATCCCTTAATCCCTTTCCTGTGCCATGAGGGTGCCATGGGCATTTTCCTTATGAGTCTGAGCATTAGGATCGTCAAAGACATTTGTAGTGTCCTAGGGAGCCATCTAGTTTTAGAGGTGTGAACCTTAGCATGCCATATGGTGACTATATTTCCTCCAGACTAGTAACCACCTGAACGGCCTATCTATGGTGTAGGTTATCAGTCTTTCTCTTGAGCACCCTATAGAATAGGGGCCAATGCCTGATTGAGACCGTAACCAATGGTCACAGGGCAAGAGTTGTTCCCTTTGAGCCTAGCATCAGTCATATCTTAGGCTGGAATCAAGACATACAATTCAATCTGAGGCACATTCAGGAGGGCCAAAATTCCATTCTCCTGCCCCTAAATACCAATTACAGAAGCTTCCATTTGGTTAGTTAAATCTGTAATAGAGGCTTGGTAATACTTAACATATAAGTAATACCAACACAAATTATAAACTCTAGCAGGCAACAGTACAGCTCAAAGAACATGAGTCAGCAGACAGAACCTCAGAGTCTATGTTCCCCAGCATGCTGCAGTCAGTTAGCAAGACAAGAAAGAGAAGAGAACCTTTTGTTGTGGTGATCATTATCTAGATAACCTGCTCACCTTGTCAATTGTTTTCATCACCTGATGAAGACAGGGCAGATGTTCCACCCAAAATTTTGTTTGGATGTCAAGATTGATGATGTTGCATACTCACTGTATTAATCTGCTTGGGCTTCTATAACCATATACTATAGCCTGGGTGGCTTAAATAACAGAAATCTATTTATAACAGTTCTGGAAACTAGGGAATCCAAGATCAAATTTCATTCTGAGGCCTCTTCTCTTGGCTTGTAGGTGACCACCATCTCACTGTGTGCTCATACGTCTTCCTTGTGCATCCACAGGTAGAGTGGGGATGTCCACCTGTGTATGAACAAAGGAGAGACAGAGAAAGACAGAGACAGAGAACAAGAGTGAGAGAGAAGGGTCAGGCTTATTCTTTAGTGTTTCTTCTTATAAAGACACAAATTCTATGAGATCAGGGCCCCACCCTTAGGATCTCAGTTAATCTCAATTACTTCCTTAGAGGCCCCACCTCCAAAAAGAGCCACACTGGCACAGTAAACAATTATCAATCCAGGTAAAAGATGTTAGGAATTGTTTATATTCTTCTTATGTTTCTGTAACTTTGATACCAAGTAAAAGTTAAAACACAACAAATACAAAACGTAATTTACTAAATTAATACAAACACTTTAATACTTTGTTAAAACATCTAGCACACTCACAAAGATGGATAGTGGCTTTGTACTTTAACTTAGTATCGTAAGTGTATAATCTTCTATGGTCTCCAATTATTTTAATCATTATAATTACCACGATCTAAAGTGTACCCAAATCACATAGAAAAGTCAGGACCACAGGACTAGATTTATACATGAAAAGACATAATCCAACATAAATATCTGTAGAACATCATAATCAATTTATTCTTACACTGAAATATCTTCACAACTTAAGCATGGCTTTGCAAAAGGGATCCAGAAAATTGCATGTCAAAATGATAAATTTGTCAATTTGTCCAACTGCTTATTGTTATGGGCATGACACTGATGACAAAATAAAAGGGAAAAACAACAACAACAAACTTACCCCTGAAAGCCTCATTCAGGGAAAATATGGTGCATCTGTTCTTCACATACATTACCAAGTGTTTTCCTGAATTTACTTAGTACAGTTTTTCTTTCTTGCCTTCAAACATTTTTATCCCTTCTTCTCTCCCTCCCTTCTCTTTCCATTTTTCCTTCCTCCCTTCCTTCTATCCTTTCTTCCTTCCTCCCTCCCTTCCCTTTCTTCCTGTCCTTTCTTCCACCCTTCCTCCATACCTCTTTTTCTTTTTCCATCCTTGTATGTATTTCGTTTTATGAATCCATGAAATAAAATTCTAATTATCACAAACTAATTCAATTATGCTTTTGTCTATAGAGCTCATGGGACCTGTTCTC
Organism: Delphinus delphis; assembly: GCF_949987515.2. Taxonomy (NCBI): domain Eukaryota; kingdom Metazoa; phylum Chordata; class Mammalia; order Artiodactyla; family Delphinidae; genus Delphinus; species Delphinus delphis. The sequence goes on from NC_082690.1 coordinate 89,982,674, forward strand.
AGAGTTCTTAGATGGTACCTAAATATCCTTTTTGATTATAATGAATATCAATTTCAGTAAGACAATAATGCTCTAATTTTAAACTAGGAGAGGTCATTTTTGAAAAATAAGTAATTTCATCTCAGCTTGATGAAAAGTAGGGGAAGGTTATTTCTTCAAAAATGGAATGATAATTTACTACTTTGCAGTTTATATGTGTGAAGTTTATTTTCCAGGTTTATTGGAAAAGTTGTTATGATGTTTTTTTTTTAAAAAATCTTTATTTAATGAAGATTTATCAAACATATGGTTATATACATATTGCATTAAGTTCTGGTGATACAGACATTAAAAACAAAACAAAGCAAAATTAAAATAAAACACCTTCCCTGTTCCCCTTTGGACATCAGAATAGATTTTTATAGATGAATATATCTGTTATAAGTGCTATGACAGAGGTGACCACAGAGTGTTATAGAAGCATAATGGATAAAGAGCTAACTTTGACTTAAGAGAATTAAGATGTTTGTGTAGGAGGCTGTAGTATTTGGAGAAGTTGCCATTATTGCAGACCGTGGCCCTGGAAAACCCAGGGATGACAATTGTTGAAGGTCGACTTAGAAGTAGACCAAGATTGTTCCATGCCTGGGACTTTAACAAGTGACAAGAATATTCTTTCTTAAGATAGACTCTGGAGAGCCCTGCTTTCATGCAAAGGGAATACATGCAGTCAAGGGGGAATAACTGCCTTTCCAGGGCAATTAAAGTCTATTGGAATGTACAGAAGACCTAAAATAAGTATCATGGAGTATATAAAATAAGGCAAGGCTCCTGAGGAACTAGGGTTATAAAAACGCTAATTCCTTATAGTGTGTCCCCTTTAGATTCTTTAGGCCTTTTAAAAACTTAACCTATTCTCTATATTGAACATTAATTCACGTCACTTCTCAAATGAAAGCTGAGTATACATTCGAGTTAACATTACTCTTGGAGCATATAAATGGGGGCCTAGAAAATGGAGCAATGTTCTACTGAGATTCTTAATACCATATCCCACGTAAGTCACCCCCTTACAAGAAAGAGAGAATGGTAGGACTCCAGAGTTTTCTACTCTGGCTGTAGCATAGAGCAAATTAGGCACACGGGAAACTGGTACAGAGTTGTCACATTCTATTATTTTGGGCTTTTTATTTGTTTTTAATATTCCATCTCTTTTTCTCTTCTTAAAACTCAGAAAGATTGCATATTTGAGTTGAGCCATGTGAGTGGGCCAGACAGAATGGAAATCAACGAACTGTGAAACACTGAAAATACACTGTTTCCATAAGTTCTCAATGTTGTATATTATATATATATATATACACACACACATATATGTGTGTATATATATAACTATATACTAAAGATAATACTGAAAGTACAATAAGAAATACTACTACCTAATTCTAAAGGCTACAGCTAAAAATTCCATTTGTGTTTATTAAATGGATGTCTTCTCCAATATTTTATTTTATTTTTAAATTTTTATTGGAGTATAGTTGATTTACAATATTGTGTTAGTTTAAGCTATACAGCAAAATGAATCAGTTATACATATACATATATCCACTTTTTTTTTTTTGATTCTTTTCCTATATAAGCCATTACAGAGTATTGAGTAGAGTTCCCTGTGCTATACAGAAGGCTCTTATTTTTTATCTATTTTATATATAGTAGTGTTTATATGTCAATCCCAATCTCTCAGTTTATGCCTCCCCCACCCCCCTTATACCCTGCAAACCATAAGTTTGTTTTCTACATCTGTGACTCTATTTCTGTTTTGTAAATAAGTTCATTTGTACCCCTTTTTTAGATTCCACATATAAGCAATATCATATGATATCTGTCTTTCTGTTTCTGACTTACTTCACTCAGTATGACAATTTCTAGGTCCATCCACAACTCTACAAATGACCCAATTTCGTTGCTTTTTATGGCTGGGTAATATTTCATTCTATATATGTACCACATCTTCTTTATCCATTCTTCTGTTGATGGACATTTAGGTTGCTTCCATGTTCTGCTATTGTAAATAGTACTGCAATGAACGTTGGGGTGCATGTATCTGTTTGAATTACGGTTTTCTGTGGGTATACGCCCATGAGTGGGCATATGGTAATCTATTTTTAGTTTTTTAAGGAACCTCCATACCATTCTCCATAGTGGCTGTACCAATTTACATTCCTACCAACAGTGTAGGAGGGTTCCCTTTTCTCCACACCCTCTCCAGCATTTATTGTCCTCCCCCACCCCACCACCCAGTATTTTAGTATTTCAATGTGACACAAGAGTTTTAGTATCTTGGTAACAAATGATTTTATGTCTCTCTTTGAGTTCAGGCATGCTTGTTTTTCTTTCATTTAACTTCTTAATTTTGATATCAACCTAAGAACATTTTTATAAACACTTGATAATGCATAATGCAGCTATCACTTACCATGATACTAAACATATTTAAATCAATTCACAGTGTCAATACAGACAAACCTCAGAGATATTATGGGTTTGCTTTTAGATGACTGCAATAAAGCAAATGTCAAAATAAAGCAAGTCACATCAACTTCTTGCATATACAGTTATGTTTACACTATACTACAGTTTATTAAGTGCGTAACACCATTATGTCTACAAAAAAAATGTACATACCTTAATTTAAAAACATTTTACTGATAAAAAATGGTAAACATCAACTGAGTCTTCAGTGAGCCGTAATCTTTTTGCCTCAGTTTGATGACTGTTGACAGACTAGGGCTGTTGTTGCTGAAGATTGGGATGCCTGTGTCAACTTCTTAAAATGAGACAACAATGAAGTTTGCTGCATCTATTGACTCTCTCTTTCTTTTTTTCACAAGCAATATATCTGTAGCAGGCAATGCTGTTCGATAGCATTTTACCCACAGAAGAACTTCTTTCAAACTTGGAGTCAACCCTCTCAAACCCTGCCAATGCCTTATCAACTAAGTTTATGTAATATTCTAAGTCCTTTGTTGTTATTTCAACAATCTTCACAGCATCTTCACCAGGAGTAGATTCCATCTCAAGAAACTACTTTCTTTGCTCATCCATAAGAAGCAACTCCTCAGTCATCAAAGGTTGAATGTGAGATTACAGCAATTCAGTTACACCTTCGGGCTCCATTTCTAATTCTCGTTCTCTTGCTATATCTACCACATCTACAGTCACTTTCTCCACTGAAATCTTGAACCTTTCAAAGGTGGAATCAATTTCTTCCAAACTCCTGTTCATGTTGATATTTTGACTTCTTCCCATGAATCACAAGTGTCCTTAATAGCATTTAGGATGGCAAATCTTTCCAGAAGGTTTTTTATTGACTTTGCCCAGATCCACCAGAAGAATCACTACCTATGGAAGCTACATTCTTATGAAATGTATTTCTTAAATAATGAGACTTGAAAGTCAAAATTACTCCTTAATACATGGGCTGCAGAATGGATCAAGTTGTGTTAGGAGGCATGAAAATATTAATCTCATTGTACATTTTCACAGAGCTCTTGACTGACCAGGTGCAGTGTCAATGAGCAGTCATATTTAGAAAGGAATCTTTTTTTTCTGACCAGTAGGTATCAACAGTGGGCTTAAAATATTCAGTAAACCATGTTGTAAATAGATATGCTATCATCCAGCACATTTGTTGTTCCAGTTACAGAGCACAGGCAGTATAGATTTAGCATCGTTCTTAAAGGCCCTGGGATTTTTGGAATGGTAAATGTGCACTGGCTTCAACGTCAAGTCACCAGCTGCATTAGCCCCTAAGGAGAGAGTCTGCCTGTCCATTGAAGCTTTGAAGCCAGGCATTGACTTCTCGTCTCTAGCTATGAAAGTCCTAGATAGAATCATTTTCCAATAGAAGACTGTTCTGTCTACACTGAAAATTGGTAGTCACCTTCATTAATTTTCTAAGCTAGATTATCCATTGATTGTCCATTAATTGTCTGGATGACTTGCTGCAGCTTCTACATCAGAACTTGCTGCCTTCCTTGTACTTTTGTTATGGAGATGGCTTCTTTCCTTAAACTTCATGAACCAACCTCTGCTGGCTTCATACTTTTCTTCTGCAGCTTCCTCACCTCTCTCAGCCTTCATAGAACTGAAGAGAGTTAGAGCCTTGCCCTGGATTAGACTTTGGCTTAAGGCAATGTTGTGGTGGCTGATTAGATCTTCTATCCAGACCACTACAACTTTCTCTGTATCAGCAATAAGCCTGTTTTGCTTTCTTATAATTCATATGTTCACTGGAGTAACACTTTTAATTTCCTTCAAGAACTTTTCCTTTGCATTCAACTTGGCTAAATGTTTGACTCAAGAGACTTAGCTTTTGGTCTGTCTTGGCTTTTGACATGTCTTCCTCACTAAGCTTAATCATTTCTAGCTTCTGACTTAAAGTGGGAAACATACCATTTTTCCTTTCACTTGAACACTTAGAAGCCATTATAGGGTTATTCATTGGTCTAAGTTCAATATTGTTGTTTCTCAGGGGATAGAGAGACACAAGGAGGGTGAGAGAGATGGGGGAATAGCTGGTTGGTAGAGCAGTCAGAACACACACAACATTTATCGATTAAGTTCTCAGTCTTATATGGGTGTGGTTTGTGGCACCCCAAAACAATTTCAGTGGTTAACATGGAAAATCAGTGATCACCATAACAAATATAACAATAATGAAAATGTCTGAAACACTGTGAGAATTACCAAAATGTGACAAGGAGACATAAAGTGAGCAAATACTGTTGGAAAAATGACACTGACAGACTTGCTAGAGGGCAGGGTTGCCACAGACCTTCAGTTTGTGAAAAACTCGATACCTGCAAAGCACAATAAAGCAAAGCAAAATTAAACACGGTCTGTCTGTACTGTTTCATAGCATGATATGCACTACATCACATACAGATAAAATTACCTTAAAGAAGCTATGTTTACAGCAATCTCTCATGTGCCAGTCAATAATTCAAGTGGTATCACAAATAGTAGATGAGAAACTCTGTAGATAAATAATGATTTTTAGAGGTTATCCCAAATTACTATTCATGGAAAGGAAGAGGATTCTCTAGCTGAGCAAGACTTCTGAATAGCACCATGTTGCAGTATTTATAATACATGGATGGTAACTTGAAAATTAGAGCAGAATGCAATACTCCTGAATAAAGCTGCACTGACAAAATATGAAATATGACAAAACTAGCACCTAGAATAATTATTTTGCCACAAATGTGACATAAAAATACATTTAGTAACATTTGTAAAGGTTGAATATTATTGTCCTCATAAACACCTCTGTACAAAAGGCTGACTGTGATACCTGTCTCTTCAATTTAACATAGGTGGAGCATTTAGAATAAAAGACCTTGTTTTGTAATATATACAAAAAAGACCAAAGTGATTCCTGAATTCCTGTACAATTCTGATATTTGCCAGACGTTAAACTCAAACTAATGACATTTTAATATTTCCTACAGATAATTTTCAAGTTCAAGAGCTTGGATAAACTTAGATCATACTTCTTGCGTGGGTTATTATGATCCTCTGTATTTGTGAGTTTTCCTTTAAAAGGGACTGTAGCTATTTCCATACAAGTTTCCATTTTCACATATTCATTGTAAGGGAGTAGTTGATGAAAAGAGAATGTTGATAGTGTCTTTTGGAGCTAAATGAGACTAAAACTTGTGTACTTTTCTCAAGAATACCAAAGCTACATTATCGCAGATTCTCCACTTACCGGAAACTCGGTATTTTAATATTGAGCTTCCATGACCACATGAAATTTGTAAGGTAACTACCACTGCATCCTTAAGTGTTAACTGCTGAAGTATTCCCTAGTACAGGGAGTAGCCTATGCCTTACATTTCTGATTAGCTAGAGGTAATAGAGAATGTGGGTAATTAGGATCTCCTACATGATAACATACCTGGCAGTGATAGAGAACAATTCTATCATTCATTCTATGAAGAGGAAAGGATAAGCCCATCCATTTAAGAGAGTGAATTTTCTTTTATTAGGTGTTAGACTAATAACATTTGTAACTTTTGAATTCTATTCCACAAGATGTTATATTTATTTTAATCAAATTTCTGGCCAGATTACTTAATTTTCTTTTTCAGATAACATATTAACATTCTTATTCTGGGCAGATGGATATTTTTCGCCTTTGGTTTGATGTACTGCCGGCACACTACTGCATTCCTTAGTTTGAAAAGCATAGCAAAATGTCACACTGAAAAGGATAGACAAAACTTCCTACTTAGTAGATTTAAATCACAAAAATATTACATAGATAACTAATTAAATGTTATTTACTAATTTTAAGAGCAACTATGTTTTATATGGAAAAAACAGTGCTTCATGTTTATCTCTGAAGCACTCCTTTTTCAAAGAGAAATGAGATTGAAAGAATTGAAAAAAAACTGGAATAAAGTTACTTCAGAGACATGTCTCCTTTGTAACTGCTAGAGATTGGCTCATTGTTTGCTCTTGTTTTCTAGTAGCCAAATTAAAGGGGGAAACACAATCAGCTGCTGAAATCAACATATCCATAAAATTAAAACAAACAAGTTGTACTTGAACATTCAATTTCTTCACATATTTTATACCTGGATTTGTTAAGAATGAGTAATAAAACATGGAGAAAGATTTTATGGTTACAACAATTGCTTATGCTTTTTCTCTGCAATGTAGTTTAAGCTCTTAAAAAAAGATATATGCACTACCTGCAGGTTCACTAGAGTGTTTTATATATTATTCCAAAAGCCTAAGCACAGGAATCGTTCCATTTGCTAGTTCATGCCATAGATATATAGTTCTGATCAGTAATAAAGGGAAACTAAGTGAAAACATAAATTATCCTTTCTGTAGAAACTTATATAGCAACAAGTCCAAAAGTCCTTTCCTTAAGTTTCAGAGTAAGTGTAAAAATAGGCCACCTAATAACATTTTCATTTATTTTTACTTATTGAGTGATTACTGTGTTCTAGGTACTCTTCAAGGAATTGTGGAAATAATAGTATACAAAAATGATAAAGGCTGTTATATGTTGTGAGGAGTAGACATTAAACTAAAAATACATATATCGTATGTCAAATGGTGATAAGTGCTGCAGAGAAAAATTGTGCAGGATGATGGGAGAGGAATTGCTGTTAAGTGGGTTAGGGCTATTTTATAAGGAATATTTTTAAGAAATTGCACTGGTGGGGCTGAACAGGAAAAGAAAAGCTTTATTCAAGACTATTCCAACAGGGACCAATACTATTGCAGTAGAGCAGAAATTCTGAATTCAGTTGCACTGAAACAAAAGGCAGGGGAGTTTTTAAGTACTGGAGTGAGCTAGTGGAAAAGTGATAGAGGGAATTAAAGGAGATATTGGTAATTTGATTAGACCATTTGCATTTGCTCTTTGGTACCCATGAAGTTAGGCTCCTACCCTCTCACAGAAACTGAGAGATAGGCCTCCTATCTTTCTAGATGATTCTATTCCAATGTATGGATAGTGGCTCTCAGGTTCCTGAGGAAGACATTCCTCAGTTGTAGACCAGCAACAGGCAAGAGGCTGGGAGAAGATTTATATCTCAAAGGGGCAGAGAAAGAATTTGAAAATGAAAGGTTTTCTTTTTTTCCACAGAAATATAATACCATATTTTATTCATATCAGGGTATTTATTCAGTGTCATAATCTGAAACATGATCTGCCACCCCCTGCTTCTCTGAGATCTCATTCTACACTCTCCTCCTTGACTACTCTGCTTGGGCTACACTGGCAATCTCCCTATTTCTGGAACACACCAAACTATTCCTACCTTTGATCATTATCACTTCTTTAACATCTGTCTAAAATGCTCTTTTTCCAGGTGTGCAATCCCTCCTTCATATACTTTATACCTCAGCTTGAATGTCACTCATCAAGGCCATCTTCTCTGACCACCAAATATAAAACAGCAATCCACATCACCCCGCATCCTGTGTGCTCCCACATGTATCTTGTTTTATCCATAGTCCTTACCACCAGCTGACAGTTTATCTATCTTTTAAAATTATGGTAAAATACCCATAACACAAAGTGTACTGTCTTTGCCAGTTTTAAGTGTAAAGTTTAGTAAAGTACATTCATACTGTAAAATCAATCTCCAGAATGCTTTTCATCTTCCCAAACTGAAGCTTTGTACTCATCAAGCAACAGCTCCCCACAGGCCCTGGAAAACTCCATTCTACTTTCTACATAAATATAAGTTTTTCTAAAGTGAATCCTCTAAAAACAGAGAGGTGAGGGACTGTAGTCAGGAAGAATACTGTCTAGAGCTTAGGCAAGCTGAGGGGAATGTCAGGGCCACCCTGATGTGGAGGGTTTAGTGAAAATCCACAAAAGTGATAATGGTGACTTGGACCAGGTGGAGACCAGTGAACATAATGTGAAGTGGCCAGATTCTGGATATATTTAGAAGATAGAACTGATGAGATTTGTTTAGAGATAGCAGGTGGAATATGAACAGCAGAAAAGTAAAGAATACCTCCAACTATTTTGGCTGAGAAAATAGAAGACTTAAGTTTGCTTTTACTGAAAATTTAAAGATATTTGTTATCAAAATTCTGATAAGAATCAGAAAGAAAAATACAAACAAATGAGTATGCTTGGAAAGACAAAACATGCATATCAATCATGGAGAAAAAAATGACGCTGGAGGGCTTCCCTGGTGGCGCAGTGGTTGAGAGTCCGCCTGCCGATGCAGGGGACATGGGTTCGTGCCCCGGTCCGGGAGGATCCCACATGCCGCAGAGCGGCTGGGCCCGTGAGCCATGGCCGCTGAGCCTGCGCGTCTGGAGCCTGCGCTCCGCAATGGGAGAGGCCACAACAGTGAGAGGCCCACGTACCACAGAAAAAAAAAATAAATAAAAAGGATGATGGAAAATTCCCAACGAATTTTCTCTTTGATTCCTTATCACTTGTCCAATTTCATTGTTTTTATATATAATGATGCTGTTTTTTGTTTCCTTTTTTAATTGATCCTTAAGCAAAAGCTAAATTCAATTACCCTCAGTATCTAACATTTATTCAAAATTTTATCGCTCATTTAGAGTGCCAACAAAAACATCTATTATAGATTAATTATAGAATGTAAAATCTCCACAGAAACATGTCATGAGGAATTCAGTCTGCACAGACTGTGGAAAGAATTGTGCCTTCAGGAATTAAGTGGACTTTAATGCATGTGTTATGTAGATTATTATGTTAATTTGGAGGTTATTTACATTTAAAAAAAGAAGAGAGAAAAGGAGTCAGGAGAGAGATAAGATGGAAGGAGAAACCACTGACTGATCAGGGGACGTACCTTTGAGCCGGTGTAAGTTCTGTCTGCATTTCCAGAAGACAATCTTATGAACTACTTCATTTCTTCATCAGTACATCAGTCAATATTTTTAATGGCTAAGAAAGTCACCTTCTTGAAGGAGGAAAGCACTATAATATATTGATATTATTTTTAAATGAAGGAGCTACCTTTATATATACATATATGTATGTATAAGATATCACTTCCATATATAATAACTATTTTGCATGTTGCATAGCAAAGTAATTCAGTGTGTTTGGAGCAGGGTCCTTTCCACTAGATGGTATACCCAAATCCAGCCAGGTTCCAACTAACGGTAGGTCCTAACAAATAATAATAAGATGAGGTTTTTTTAACTGGACTTTGGTCCTCTTGCTGTCTTGGTGGACTTTTAGTTTAATTTTGCTATTGTTGTTTGTAATAATCACATGTGTCTATAAAATAATCTCAGTGAATAAAGAGAGTGGAAGATTCAGAAAAACACAGGATTTAAAATTTCTATGAAGGCCCACAATGAAAAGAAAACCACTTTCAGTATTTTTGTGTATTTCTTAACTTTTTATACTTCGTTTCGCCTGTTCTTTTTTTTTAAAATTTGACTTTGTGTCCAAAATGGTGGTATTTCCATCTTTTTTTTTTTTCTTTGTGGCTACTAGATCATGAAAGCCCACAAAACTATGAACTCGTACTAGAACAGCAAGGTCTTATATTCATTCTGTCCTTAGCACTCACATTAGCATATGGCCCAGGAAATCTAATCAATAATGTCTACTCAATTATTGACTTGGATAATTCCTAAGAGTGTGTAATACTGACTTGATTTTTTTAAATGACATCTTAATTGAATATTATAAAGTAATCTGTATTATTGTTGTCTACTTCTGTCAAAGACTGTGATTTGTATGTATAAACTCATGTTTTTCAAATCACCAGTTTAACTCTTTTCTGGCTTTAATTTAATATGAAAACTTGATATATCATTATTTCCTTTAAACACTTGTCCCCTTGATTACTGGTTTTGATATACTTGGTATGCAATTTGAACTCTGATTACTACAATTAAATTTATTTCATGTAATATATTTTATTTCTCATAATTTTTCACCAACATTCGGTTCTATAGCTATGTTTACAATCCCACTAAATTAAATTCCATATTGTTCTTTTTTCAAAGCTTAATATGATCGCTTTATGCCAGTTGACAACAGCATAGGATGGCCAAGTATTTATTCACGTACATAAATTGATTTTATTTTGTGTAGATTCACTTATATTCTTTCTGTTTTCTTCTTATATATCTTCTATTCTCTCTCCCTCTCTCTCTATATATGTGTGTGTGTGTGTATGTGCGTATATATATATATATACACACTATATATTTAAAATTCAAACATATTACTATGTCATATCTAATATGGTATACCTTATCGTTATTTACAAATATTCACTCCCTTTTGTTACCTCTGAGAAGTAATACTCCTATGACCAACTGATACTGAGCTTGGCCATCAGACTTGCTTTGATCAATAAAATGCAATGAACATGAGTATGACACAGATGAGCAAAAACTTTCAGTGTGTTTAAGAGATTTGATTCGGCTTCTTTTTTTATTGAAGTGTAGTTGATCTACAATATTATATTAGTTTCATTTGTTTAGCCTCTTGTTTCTGTGTGCTATGCCCACTGGCATGAGAAAGGACTGTGCTTTAGCCTGTATCTAGAAACAGGAAGCCCCAGAGACCTAATATGAACCTCCCCTATATCCTAGAGAAGTTGTAGCAGCTGATCTGCAAACAAAAACATTAAATTTGAGAAAAAATTATAAATATATATATGGTTTTAATTCATTGAGACTTTGAAATTGTTCTGTAAGCACAATTCAGCAAAGAGTAACTCATAGCTTATAGTCATTCTTTTTTTTTTTTTTTTTTTTTTTTTTTTTGCGATACGCGGGCCTCTCACTGTTGTGGCCTCTCCCGCCGCGGAGCACAGGCTCTGGACGCGCAGGCCCAGCGGCCATGGCTGACGGGCCCAGCTGCTCCGCAGCATGTGGGATCCTCCCAGACCGGGGCACGAACCCACGTCCCCTGCATCTGCAGGCAGACTCCCAACCACTGCGCCACCAGGGAAGCCCTATAGTCATTCTTTTAGGTATCTTGACTTGGTATTGAGGGAACTCTAATAACCAAAATCTGACTTTTAATTAGATTCAGAAAGATTTCTTCAAATTTTCCTTTAATTTTGTTCTTTTTCACAAGTTTTTTCCCTTACTTGAGGCTCTTAGTGATATATATGTTAGATTTCTATTTTCTGACCTCTCCATATGTCATCCTCTGTCTCATATCTTTTATTATTTTGTCAGCCTCTTAAAGGAAAGATGTTTAAACTGGTTCCTCCTAATCCCCAAATATGTTTGACGAAGCTTTATTCTTTTTTTTAACTATGAGTTCAGTAATAATTATGCATTGGTTTGAATTTCATAAAATATTTTAAATAGTTTTGTCTCATCTCATTCTTTATTTATTTCTGCCTTTAAATTCTTTTCCATCTCAATTTTTCTTCCTTCATTTTCTAGAACCCATGCCTTCACACAATACATTGGAAACATGGTGTTACTTTCTAAAATGCATCATAGAGTCTACGTGTGATCATTTATCTTCTGTGTTCTCTAGATTTTTCAGTGAAATATCTGAGAACCAACCTCAACTTTTTTTTAAAGAGAAGTTAATCCCATCTTTTACCCCAGCTTTATTGAGATATAATTGATATGTAACATTGTGCCATATATATATATGGAATATTACTCAGCCATAAAAAGAATGAAGTCTTTCCATTTTTGACAACATGGATGGACCTAGAGAGTTCTTTGCTAAATGAAGTAAGTCAGACAGAGAAAGACAAATACCATATGGTTTCACTCATATGTGGAATTTAAAAGACAAAACAAATGAACAAACATAACAAAACAGAAGCTGACTCATAGATACAGAGGACAAACTGGTGGTTGCCAGAGGGGAGAGGAATGGGAGATGAGTGAAAAAGGTGAGGGAAATTAAGAGGTATAAATTTCCAGCTGCAAAATAAGTGAGTCATGGGGATGAAATGTACAGTGTGGGGAATATAGTCAATAATAATAAAGTCAATGTAATATTTTTCTATGGTGACAGATGGTAAGTAGACTTATTGTAATCACTTTTTAACATATAGAAATATTGAATCACTATATTGTGCACAAGGATCTAACATAGTGTTGTGGGTTAATTATATTTCAAAAAACAAACTCATAGCAAAAGAGGTCAGAAGTTTGTGGTTATCAGAGGTGTGGGTTGGGGGCATGGGGAATTGGATGAAGGCAGTTGAAAGTACAAACTTCCAGTTAGAAGATAAATAAGTACTAGGGACGTGATGAACAACATGATTAATATAATTAACATTGTTGTATGATATATATGAAAGTTGTTAAGAGAGTAAATCCTAAGACCTCTCATCACAAGAAAAAATATTTTTTTCTATTTTGTTTATTTTGTATCTATATGAAATGACAGATGTGCACTAAACCTATTGTGGTAATCATTCCACGATGTAGTAAGTCAAACCATTATGCTGTATAACTTAAACTTATACAGTGTTCCATGTTAATTATATCTCAGTAAAATGGGAAGAAAAAAACATTGTGCATGTTTAAAAATACAGTGTATTTTTAAATATACACAATATATTGCAAAATGATTACCACCATACTGTTAGCTAACAACTGCATCACATCACAGAATTACTGTTTCTTTTCTGTGGTGAGAAGATTTAAGATCTACTTTCTTAGTAACTTTCAAGTATATAATACAGTATTATTAACTATAATTAACGTGCTGTACATTAGATTCTCAGAACTTATTCATCTTATAGCTGAAGGTTTATACCCTTTAACCAACATCTCTGCTTTTCTCCTACCTCCAACCCTTCCTAACTACCAATTTAGTCTGTATTTCTATGAGTTCAGCTTTTGTAGATTCCACATATAAGAGATATCATATACTATTTGTCTTCCTCTGTCTGACTTATTTCACGTAACATAATGCCCTCGATGTTTATCTCTTTTGTTTTTATGAATACAGTTAAATCTACTCACACACTCTATCAAAATTACTGTCTTTAGGCAAGTGACTTCCATGTTGAAAAATTCAACAGACACTTCAACCACAATGATACTTGAGCTCTCTGCAGCCTAAGTGATGGCTAGCCACTTCTTTCACCTTAACACAGTATAGTTCTTTGGTATCTGTGGCATCACAACCTCCTTTGATTTACAGTTTACCTCTCTGGTTACTCTTTTTACTCTTTGCCTGTACCTTTCTATTAAATATCAGGTTTCCCAGCACATACCTTGTGCCATAATTGTTCCATTCAAGCAGTATATTCTCCCTAGGCTTCTAGTACTAGCTTAACACAATTTAGTTAGGACTTCTGAGATCTCTCAAATTTAGCATGTCCAAAATTTCATTATATTTAACACGTTAAGCCCCCTACAATATGTATTGCAGTAAACAGCACCTGTGTATCCAGCTACTAAAACTAGACATATGGGAGACAACTTTAACTAGTTGCTCTTCTTTACTTCCCACTCAAATTCATCCCCGTTACTGGAAAATAATTCTCTTTTCATTCTTGTAGCTGGGTAATCCTCTTCTTTCCTTAAAGTTGCAATTTAAGTATTACTTCCTCTAGCTCTATGCTAAATATTATATGATGGCATCAAATATGACGAATGGCATGTGATGCTCAACATGTTTGAGTTTATAAGTTTTAGTATGATAAGAATCCAAACAGTAGAAACTCATAAAGAGCTTATGGTTTCTAGACAAATTTAATACTTCATGTAGGAAATGAGTTAATCTTATCCTTAAATGGCTTAGATTTAGGGAGAAAATATCATGGTTAAATCCATCTAAATACTAAAGAAAATGTGGTCTACATATCCTTGTTCTTGTCATTCTTTGTGTGCAATGTTCATCACTCATGTTTATTATATTAGATGGAATGAATATGAGTCCTGATACAAAGAAGGAAATTCATAGAGAAGAACTAACATTTATTAAATCCATCCTGTGTAATTGTTCAAGACTCCATACATAACCTAGCTTCATTATTCCTCATAGAAACATTTTTGCATATATATTAATATGGAGTATTATAGACTATATAATACTCTAATGTACAGTATTAACATATAGAATTAATTCTTTAATTCATAATGGGAAATATTAACATTCTCAAATATATATCCCACTGGCTTGAATTTAAGATATAAATCAAAACACATTTAATCATGAAGGCCATGATCTTTATATTATATGTCTATACTCAAATTTAATTCTTTTAACTTCTAAAAGTATTGAATTTTGATGGACATGCTACATATGATATTGAGAAAAAGAATGTATTTCCTGCAAAACTACATACAATAGACAGAGATTTCGATACATTCTATGTGACTTTACGTAGTTTACAAACCTTGGCTGAGTCCCTTTGCTCTTCTAGGTCATTTAACCAAACTAGATATTTCGTAAACCAGATATGGGGAAAACATTATATATATATATGTATGTGTGTGTGTATATATATATATATATATATATACCAGAGACACCATTTACAATACTAAACCATTGAATAGATAAGAAATTAAAGCAACATAAATAATTCAGTGTTTGATTTTTTAATATTTTCTTCAACAATGAACAGGGAAAAAACACTTAAGATTCAGGGAGCATAATAAATTGGAGAAAAATCAACTTTATAGTTTATTAATGGGTTTGTTAAATTGCACTTCCAGTGAAAGTGGAACAGAAAAGATTGAACTGGAATTAGTATTTCATCATGACATATTTCACTAAGCTTCCTAAGCTCTCAAGATTTTCTATTTCATCTGCTGCCTTGAATTTTATATACTAATTTTGGAACAGGGATAAATCAGAATTTAATATTTACAAAGTGTTTTACAATTAGTAACAACCCAGTATGTCAGGTCAGTGTTATTTTACTTGATTTTAAGAGTATGGGTAAAACGTATGAGTAGTCCATCTTAATAACTGGTTTGATATGACAAAGTAGCTATCTGTACCTGCTCAAGCTAACTAAACTCTTACGTACTCATTTTTTGTGTGTGTCAAATTGGATAACATAATAGCTTGTTGCTATCAAGCTATTTAGCAACAATTAGAAAATTGACATCCTTCTAAGAAAATGGAAGTTGTGAACGTTTTTTGTCATACTTTTCAAACATCTATATTAGTGTTGATTAGACTATGAAAAATATTTTAAAACATGGGCATCTTAATTGTAAGATATACATTTTTCCTTCCGTTAACTAGAAATCATCTTAAAAATTAAATACAAGTGTGACCTTGAACAGGTTGCTTCCTCTCCCTAGACCTCAGCTTCTCATGTTAAAATAACATGGTTTGATCTGACCAGTATTTCCCAATATAGTTTGTGCATACTAGTCATGGGGAACGCTGATAAAAAAAAAAAAAAAGATTCCCTGGTAAAATTAGTTTTTAAAGGTATGTTTATCACTTATTCTTTTGGAGACTCACAATGCACGTTTTCATTATTTGATGCAGCTTGTATTTCATTCGGTAAATATCTGTGTGCTATTTGCTTGGCACTGTCATTTAGATTGCTTTTATAAAAGGTTGAGAAATACCAAAGCATAAAACAAAATACAGCAAAATTAAGTGCCTTTTAAACTTTGCCTCATCCAATATTTTTCAAGAATATTTTATCACAGAAAATATTTATAATCACGGAACGCCCTTCTTTCCTTCCATCTTTCCATGAAACCTGTAGTAGGAGATACTGAATAATCTGTAAATTCCATTTTAAGAAAAATGTTATGGTAAGTAATCCCAAAAGTCACCTCTATATCATCGTATTTGTAACATGCAATAAGAGGATAAAACATATAGCTGTTTTCTTTTACCCTTTTCTTCAGAAAAAGGGCTCATACTCATCATAAGGTTTTCAAATCTTTGGGACCGTAAGTGCAGTCAACTGAAAAAAAATGCACAAGGTGACAGCTGTTAGTTAAGTTTTATTAGGAGCAAAATGAAGACTATAGCCCATGGAGACAGTGTCTCATAGCTCTGAGGAACTGCTTGGAAGAGGTAGGGGGAGGTTCGTATATACGGGACTTTGGTGAAGGGGGATATATGGAATCAAGCACACATTTTTGCAGAAGGTTGCTGCTAGTCTTGTGACGGTTACTGCTAGTCACGAGGAACAGACGTCTCCGTTAATGATTTTAGTGCTTTTCTAGATATGAGAAGAAGCAAGAATTTGGCCTCGTAATGTCTTCTCCTGAAAATATCTAACTATCTGAAGGTCTGTTCTGCCAGTTTTTCCCAGAGCACAGAGTGCCTCATTCCTGATCGCCACCCTGAACTCCTTTCAGGATGTGTTGAAGGTCAGCGACTGCAGTGGCTAGTGACTTAATTCTTGTAGAGGTAGATGGTAAGTGCCAATTTTGAGTTGGCAGTGCCAGATTCATGTTTCTGTGATAACTTATTACATTCTAACTCATTTAATTGTTTTTATATTGTCATCAAAGACTCTAGTACTATTCATAGAATCAAGTCATTGTTCCTGAAAAAGTAGAATCATAGAGCACGTATGTGATCTGAGTCCCTAAGTTTTAACTTCTACTTGGTTTACAGTTTATTTATTTTTTATTTATTCACTATATATTTCTTTATTTCTTCTTTTATAGTCTGTTCATCAAAAGATCATATACACACTTAAAATTCTATTATTCCCAGTGCTACTTTGAAAAGACTTAGAGAGATTCATGTGTGGGAACATATCGATCTCAGAACCAATTTTTAATTAGGATTAATTCCTCAGTAGTATCTCAATGAAGGCAATTTCTGGAGTCTGGAAAATGTTTTCAAGGCCATATATGTTTTAGTCCAAAAAAATGTAGATTCAGAATCTGGTTAGAAAAGAAAGTCACTGACTCTAGGAGATAAGGTAAACACACTATACTATTAAGGTATTTCTTGACTTAGTATTGTACATCTGAATCAATCCAGTCAGAGCCATCACTTTTGCTCATTTTTTTTTCTCTCTTTACTTCCCTGCTCCTCCACCTTTATCTTTGTTTGAAAGTTGAAGTATAGTCCAGACAACAAAAACTCTTGTGTTCTCAGTACTTAAAATAGCCACCAAGTACCACTGATTTTTAAATTGACCATCTGTATAACATTCAACCTCCTCAACCTAACTCCTATTTAGGTCTCTTATTCTCTTTGCATCCATCTATTCTAAGATTTGCTACTACATGTTTTATATTAAATGCTATAGCTTGGAGAAACAAAAATAACTCCTGTCTACAGAAAAAATTGATTTATTAATGCATATTTAATAAGGAGATAAACTGGCATAGCAGCTCAGGTAGCTTCCATGCAAAAAAAAATTCAAGGTGCAGAACAATGCCTAAAAGTAGTACAAAGAGTTCAACTTTAAAAGGAGTAGAATCTTCTGCGCTTTACCAAGAAACTGCTGCCTCATTTTCCAATCACTACAGACACTTCACATTTGATATTATGTTGTCCCAGAAATCAAGCTTAAACATTGTTCTAAGCATGTCAAAGACATTACCTAATCTATGGAGGTTATGATTACCAAGAGCAAAATGATGGTCAATCAAATAAATACAATGCATTATGACCTAGTTAGGCATAAAAAGTAGTATGGAAATTAACAGAGTATATAGTTTATTTTTCAAAGTAGAAACAAAAGGATAGGCTAGATAAGAACCTTTCATCAAGTTGCCATTTGGGCTGTATTCTTGAAATATTCATAGAAATTCACCAGGAAATGAAAGAGGGAAGAATATAGTGGAAAAATCATTTAAGTAGGAAATCTTTTGCTATGTTTAGAAAAAGGTACATGGGGTTTCAGAATAGATTTAAAGGATGAAATTCAGTAGGCACAATGAAATGAAGACTATTCAATATTATATTATTATTATATCACTATAATATTATATTATTATATATTTAATATTATTATTTCATTACATTTCTTCCATTGTACTTAATGTATGTGAAATTAAATTCAATAATATATGAGTGTTCTTAGAACAGTGCCTAGCACCCAGAGTTATATAAGTATCATGTATATCATGTATATAAGTATCATTATATAAGTATCATTATGAGTAATAAACTTCTATTTTTTGGTTCATAATCTTGAAGAATAATCAAAGTGATTAAAAAACTATTCAACTTTTAACATAACTAATTCACATTGTCTTTTCCTATTTTGCTAAAGCACTGAAGAATACAGCATTTTTTCATAAAAATTTGAAAAATCTTCCCATTTATTTAAGTTTCTACTGCATATATTCCATATAATGTTTTAACATTTCAGTTTTAAGTGTGTTAAAACTGAATAAGCCATTTGAATATCATCTAGCAGTGGCTATTAAATCAGTTTCAAAAATTCTTTTTGAATGCCATATGGGGAAGGGGAGTGAGAACAGAAATTAAGTATTCAATTAAAAGACTATGGAAGATGACCCTAATAAAGATGGAAAGGTATGACTAACACTCTCCTAGGGATGCCTTTGAATTTCCTGCATCACTACAGTCTACAGAAGAGAATGTCACTATTTTCTTCTGAGCTTCATGTCATACACAAAGTTACATATCTTCCAGTTACATTAACAGAGGTTAAAGGGCAGTCTGCCCATATGCTGCAAAGTTGGTTAAAGAAACTTAAATCAGATTCCTAAGGAGCTGAGCTTGTGTTTTTTTGTTTGTTTGTTTTTTTATCCTAATCTCTTGTCAGCATCTTTTTACAGGAATTTTCCCAGACCATTAGTTTTATGGGTTATTGCCAAGTGGCATATTTCCTCTTTACCATCTGGGAATATCTGAAAACAGGACAAGTGCAGGTTTACAGCATGAATTTGAATAAACATATATTATATAACTCGTATATCCAAATGAGAGATCATACTTTAAGCATTCCTGGGATAATTTTCCACAACATTTGACGTTATGGAGAGAGCTCCTTCTTCATGTAAGGTCAGTAACATTCCAGCTATCCCAGACCCCCAGAATTTTCTGGCCAGGCTTTCTACCAAACCTAACATGGGGTATTTTTAATGGCATTTACTGTTCACTTCTCCCTCAGTGCTTACACATTGCACTTGATAAATAAGGTGACAAAGCAAAAACAGAAAGACAAAATTCCTACTAATTGCCTCATTTTCTCAATTTCTCTCCGTTTCTCATTCTCTGACTCTCTCTTACTCCTGAATTCTACTCCTTCTCCATAGTTTTCATATCCTGCTCTACTTTAGCCTTACAGAAACCAATTGTCTTCTGAGATATCTAAATCCACCCAAATCCATTGGTTTTATATTATGGAGAATACCCACTTTCTGATTTCAATCAAATATAATGGAATTTATTTTCAGTTCCAGTTGGTCAATATTTTTCTCTAATTTTCTGCACTGAGGTCTGTAACTCTTTTTGTTACTTCTAGAACTCTTTAGAAGTCTTAACTCTCCAACTAAGCCACATCTCTCATTTCATTGAAAGAGTCCCAAAACTCATGCCTCTCTTAAGTCATCTCGTAGCTGTTGAGCTATACATTGTTCATCATGCAATTTGAGAGAAAACCAAATCCAAGAATCACTTACATATTTCCATCATCATCATCATCGTCATCATCACTTCTAACATTCATTAAGAAATTACAAGGCAAATATGATATGAAACACTCATTAAGATTTAAATGAGGAAGGGGTTACTATTATGCTCATTTTACAGATGTGAAAACTGAAACTTAGTTAAGTAACTGTGCAAGGACAGACATCTAACAAAAGGCTTAGCCACAATGTGTATTCAGTCCTACATGGCACCAATATTTGAGCTCTAACAATTACATGATATGGCTTTAGGTTGTGGTTGTTTTATTTTTTTTAAATGATAGATACATTATTTTGATTCATACACATGTTGGCTAATCTACAGTAGACATACTTTTTTTTTTCTCTGAAAGTTTTAACACTATAAGCTGTATTAGGAAAGATGACCTCATAGAACCTGAACACAAGATTTATATGAAAGTCACTGTAAACATCCACTGCTCTGGAGGAATTAAATGAACTGAAACAACTTTTTATTTGGGGTTCAAAAAGCAAAACACAGTCTATCTATTTTTAAATCATGTTTTATACATTTAAATTGTTCTTAGATATTAGAAAATAATAGACAAAAATATCTTCCCAGACAAGTGTCCTTTCAACCACTTGAATAATTAGTTGGTTATTTAGTATTACAAGCCTTAAAAGTTTTAGAAATACCTTTAGGAGGAAAATCCTCAATAAGTGAAATATACATGCTTCATTCTGAGGAGAAATAAAACTAATGCAAAAGAAAAGAAAACAGCACATTTATCATGGAAATTGCTTAATTGTTCTGGAAATATTGTCTCCTAGAAAAACATGGTGAATTTCTTAAATACACGCTGTACACACTGTATACTACATAATAAACCTTAGTTTGCCTTAAAGTATATAACAGTGATTTCATAATTATTTCTTTTAATTATAAGAGCAAAATAGCACATGGATTATTTAATGTCACAGAATTAAAAACTAGACAGTGTTCCGTGTCTCAAACCCTTTTAAAAAATCTTTATCCTCTTTTGTTCTCTGACAACAAGCATGTTAGGCAGCGGCCACGAACTGGATAGTAACATGGCAGTAACTATTTGCAACATGGCAGTAACTATTCTAAATCCTTTGTGTCTATTATTTTACAACAAGCCTGCACAGTAGGTATTTTACGATTGAGGAAAGTAAGGCTCAGACAAATTAAGTAGTGAGTCTGGGGTTACTCCATTTCTCTATCATCAAAAGGCCTATCCTCCAAACCACTTAAGCATTTCCTCTGTGTGATCAGTAGGAAGCCACCCCTTTGCTCAGAACATAATGAACTGTCTATAGAAGCAAGCAAGAAATCATGCCCTTTTTTCCCACAAAGATAACTTCAGAAATTTTGTCAGTGTAAACATTTTCCTTCTTTTTTTTCTTACAGTATGGTAAATCTATGTCTCATGATACTCAGTCTGAATACTCTTATGATTCCGAATATAACTCAGGTTATACACACACACACACACACACACACACACACACACACATATATAAAGGGAACATGGGGATGAAATATTTTCTCTGCCCCTGCTGCTTGAACAGCTTTAAAGTTACAGGAACCATTATTAACCCAGACAATTACGTCCAACCTATCTTCTATTTTCCTGCATTCCTAGCAGAATTTTTATCTTTTCACTGAAGCACTGCATTACTGATGATTATATAATTTAAGAAAACAGCAAAAACTCCTGTTGACGGAACACTGTAATTAATTAGGCCTTAAACATCAAGCTTTTACTCTGATGACAACATAGGGTCTTTTATTGAGGTATATTTGCATTTCCAAATATGTTGTCACTATTCATAATTTATGAACAGAGTAAACATGATTTAGCACTAAGCTAACTCTAAAAGCTAAGAATATTATATATATTCATAAAATGAGAAGATCAACTAACATGTTCCTAAGATCTTTAAAAAGCTGATGAGATACAATGAATATGAATTTTGGGGGTAGGAAATGAGAGTGGATCCATCACTGTAAAATCTCTTTTGCTAAATCCAAACTGAGCTTGGCAAAATAAGGCAAAAAAGTTAAACATTTCTCTCTAATATAATCCTTTCCTACATTATTAAAGTATCAAAAATGACTGTACTAGTTGATAACACTTGGACCCCAAACACAATACTTTTCAGAAAGGAAAAATTGCAATCCACATTTATTTAATAAAATGAGACAGAAGGCAAATTCGATGTTTATATATCATATCGTATTTGAGATATTTAACACAATTTACATATTCTCCATCATATAATATGGTGATTATTTGACTCCTACGTAGAGCAATCTAATGCTCAGTAAGTAGTCCTGTATGCCAGTGAGAATGAGTTTTTGATTATAACAGGGTTAGAATGGCAAGAGATCTTGGACATTATTTTACCTGAATTCTTCATTTTACTCCTTAGAAAGCTGAGACCAAGTGGTTTTGTCCAAGTGGGAACTGTGTTCAAACAAGGCATTCAGGGCTTGGTCTCAGTGAGATCAACTTAAAAGAGAGGGCACTGATACAAACTGGGTCATATCTCATACCCATTAAAATTCTTTCAAAAGAGAAGAGTTTGGGTTGAAAATACAGGGAAATAAAAAACAGTACAACTAATTGATCATCAAAAACTATGCATTTCATTAGGTCCCATTTGTTTATTTATTTTTTATTTTCCTTACTCTAGGAGGTGGGTCCAAAAAGATATTGCTGCAATTTATATCAAAGAGTGTTCTGCCGGGCTTCCCTGGTGGCGCAGTGGTTGAGAGTCCACCTGCCGATGCAGGGGACACGGGTTCGTGCCCCGGTCCGGGAGGATCCCACATGCCGCGGAGCGGCTGGGCCCGTGAGCCGTGGCCGCTGAGCCTGCGCGTCCGGAGCCTGTGCTCCGCAACGGGAGAGGCTACAACAGTGAGACGCCCGCGTACCGCAAAAAAAAAAAAAAAAAAGAAAGAAAAAAAGAGCCTTCTGCCTATGTGTTCTTCTAAAGAGTTTAATAGTGTCTGTTCTTACATTTAGGTCTTTTAACCATTTTGAGTTGATTTTTGTGTATGGTGTTAGGGAGTGTTCTAGTTTCATTCTTTTACATGGAGCTGTCCAGTTTTCCCAGCACCACTTACTGAAGAGGTTGTCTTTTTTCCATTGTATATTCTTGCCTCCTTTGTCATAGATTAGGTCACCATAGGTGCATGGGTTTATCTTGGGCTTTCTACCCTGTTCCATTGATCTATATTTCTGTTTTTGTGCCAGTACCATACTGTCTTGATTGCTGTAGCTTTGTAGTATAGAAGCTTTTGCACAGCAAAGGAAACCATAAACTAGACAAAAAGACAGCCCTCAGAATGGGAGAAAATATGTGCAAATGAAGCAACTGACAAAGGATTAATCTCTAAAATATACAAACAGCTCAAGCAGCTCAGTATCAGAAAAACAAACAACCCAATCAAAAAATGGGTGTAAGATCTAAATAGACATTTCTCCAAAGAAGACATACAGATGGCCAAGAGGCACATGAAAAGATGCTCAACGTCACTAATTATTAGAGAAATGCAAGTCAAAACTACAATGAGGTATCACCTCACACTGATCAGAATGGCCATCATCAAAAAATCTACAAACAATAAATGCTGGAGAGGGTGTGGAGAAAAGGGAACCCTCTTGCACTGTTGGTGGGAATGTAAATTGATATAACCATTATGAAGAATCGTATGGAGGTCCCTTAAAAATCTAAAAATAGAATTGCCATATAACCCAGCAATCCCACTACTGGGCATATACCCTGAGAAAACCATAATTCAAAGAGTCATGTACCACAATGTTCATTGCAGCACTATTTACAATAGCCCGGAGATGAAAACAACCTAAATGTCCATCAAAAGAGGAATGGATAAAGAAGATGTGGTAAATATATACGATGAAATATTACTCAGCCATTAAAAGGAACGAAATTGGGTCATTTGTAGAGATGTGGATGGACCTAGAGACTGTCATACAGAGTGAAGTCAGAAAAAGAAAAATAAATATTGTATACTAACTCATATATGTGGAATCTTAAAAAATGGATAGATGATCTTATTTGCAAAGCAGAAATAGAGACACAGACATAGAGAACAAACATATGGATATCAAGGGGGAAGGGGGGATGGGATGAATTGGGAGATGGGGATTGACATATATACACTACTGATACTATGTATAAGATAGATAACTAATGAGAACCTACTGTATAACACAGGGAACTCTATTCAGTGCTCTGTGGTGACCTAAATGGGAAGGAAATCCAAAAAAGAGGGTATATGTATAGCTGATTCACTTTGCTGTATGGTAGAAATTAACACGACATTGTAAAGCAACTATACTCCAATAAAAAAAATACTATGTACTTCAATTTAGCAATTGATCTCATATCATAGCCCATGTATCCATCAGGGTTCTACCATCTACCACAGAAACAGACTGTCTCTCTCTCTCTCTCTCTCTCTCTCTCTCTCTCTCTGCAGTAGGTCCCCAACATAGGAACAAGTTCTATTCCAAGAGCATGTTCGTAATTCCAATTTGTTCGTAAGTCTAACTAAATTAGCCTAGGTACCCAACTAACACAATTGGCTGTATAGTACTGTACTATAATAGGTTTATAATACTTTTCACACAAATAATATGTACATAAAAAACAAACACAAAAAATAAAGAAAACATTTTAAACTTACAGTACAGTACCTTGAAAAGTACAGTAGTAGAGTACAACTGCTGGCATACAGGGGCTGGCATGCATGTTTGCGTCTTTGAAAGTTCGCAACTTGAAGTTTTGTATGTAGGGGACTTACCTTATATGGATACAGAGGGCTGATGGTATTCATTGTATTGTGCCATTTATATAATGGACTTGAGTATCTCTGGATTTTGGTACATGACCCCTGAAGGTTGCTTGCTAATATCATTGATAACATTGATGATGGTAAATTCTTTGTAGAGGCATCTGAGTAGAACATCACAGTATCCACAACACTGATATAAAGTAAAGAAGGTCAGAAGAAAGACACATTTGAGGGGTAGAAGTTAAGGTGATGTGGGGAAGAAGTGATGGTTATGAGGAAATTAAGTATTATGTTTTACCTATGTTAGACTGAAATGGCTATTTGATATAAAAATTTGAATGGCGAGTAACTATAAATGGAGAAATACATTTGGGTTACTAACCTATAGATAGAATTAAACTCAATGGGGAAAGATTAAAATAGGATATAATTTAACTTTCAGTTTTTTGGATTGGGGTTGGTTTGGGGATTTGGATTGGAAGTACTGGAAAATAATTCCCTTGAGTGTGACTTTTCTCTGTTTTATTTATTTCTGTATTTCTAGTACCTGGAAAAAGGTCTGGCATTTACTTCTTAGTGATTAAATATTTATTGAATGAATAGACTTTGAAATTATATAGCTAATATGAATTAGTTTAGTAATATTTTGTTTTCTTTTATCCAAATATTAGTCATACATCCTCAGAAGCTCTGGTTTGAGAAATATTATTTAGAATATATAACCTTCATTACCCTCAAATTGTCAAGGTATATTTTTTTAAGAAGGTTTCATTTACATGCTTATTTCCTCTGATATAGTTAATAAGAAAAATAAATATTCACTCCTTCAATGAACATTTATTTGGAACCTATTATATGCAAAAATGAGTCAGGCTAGGCTAAGGTATGGTTCAATAGCAAAATAATACAAATACATTGACCTCCCTTTGGAGTCAGGCTGATGGAATACTCATTATCTCAAAATTTATAAGTCGACATGGCTGAGAAAAAAGAGAGAACTGGATAGCTTGCAATTAAATATTTTAACCCTGAAATCATTACATTAACAACTACTGGGTAATCTGATGGAGGATTAAAATAAAAAAATATGGACCAAAGATGAGTCAGCTCAATTTTCCCAGCCAAAATCTCAGACGTACATGTGAACCAAGAGAAAAATAGCAGGGGCTTCCCTGGTGGTGCAGCGGTTATGCACCCTGGTGGTGCAGCCAATGCAGGGGACACGGGTTCGAGCCCAGGTCCCGGAAGATCCCACATGCTATGGGGCAACTAAGCCCGTGCGCCACAACTACTGAGCCTGCACTCTACAGCCCACGAGCCACAACTACTGAGCCCATGCGCCACAACTACTGAAGCCCACGTGCCTAGAGCCTGCGCTCCAAAACACAATATCCTGGAAGAGAAAGCAGACCTCCATATGGTTATACCAGGCAGAACACAGAAGAGCAGATCCCATGTGACCTACTGATATCACCTGGCAGCGGAATTGTAGTACACCACCAGCATCCATGGGGTGAGGAAAGGGTGAGTGTTGGGTGGAAGATCTACTTCCTTCATGGATTAATGAAATTGCATGAATAAGTGTGGTTTTTCCTTTGGGTTTTGGCTGAAGTGGGGCAGATATTGCCAAAACATTTTGTTGTTGTTGTTTTCAGGCTACTGTTTTCCTGGTCCTTTAGCTAGAGGTATCAGGCTCTTCTTGGAGCTATTTTTTGTGCATACCTGTTGATGGTTCCAGGTTGTAGCTTTCTGCTGCACTCTGTCCAGATTATATAGGAGGCAGTAAGAAGACCCAGAGAACTAACTGGATTTTGTTTTACAAGTGATGAGGTTCCTAGGTGGGCCACCTTTTTTCTTTTTTTAAACCACCTTTCAGAGTCTTCCTATGTTTGTTTGATTAGGTTCAAGGTTTTTATTTGTAACTGGGAGGACCTGGGAGGAAAGGGGCTACTCTCTTATATTAGAACAGGGAGTTAAGGATCAGTTTTAAGTCTTGTTGGTGAAAAAGGGCATCGTGTGAAGATCTGTCCTTTACTGTGAGTATCCTGTGTGGAAAGGCATTCCAAATATGAACGAAGCCTGGAAGGATTGAAAGTGCAGAACTAAGGAATGATGAATAGTCTGGGGAAGATTGTAGCAGATACTGCAGGACTCCACAAATAATCCCTCACAGAGCTCTGCAAACTGACACCAGCAAAATGGAACTACCGGAGATTTAATGCTGGAAGCAGCCCTCAGCCAATGATGTAGTAAGAGATGGTATGTAAATACCTCAGCTTCCTCACTCACAGTTGGGATAACTGATGAAATTTGTTTCCACTAGTTTTAGAGAGAGCTCTAAAGGTACTAGTCTCATTTCCCACAGTGCACAATGATTATTTAATTAGAAACTTCATGTAGCACCCTCTTCCACCCCCAGCCTCACTCTGCATTTTAGAAGATTTGCAAATATATGCCATAACTCCATGATGCCAGGAAAACTCTATCTGCAAAACTTTTCACACTGAACTTAAATGCTAGAATATCCATTTACTCTCTTGCTCCACACACAGAAAATAATTATAACACATATGAAAATTTTAAATTTCAATACATATTTACTTTGAAGCATTTTTTCATCCTTGAAACATCCGAAGGAGACCTGGGGAGTAACAAAGGCAAAGCTGGGAATCCTTGGCTTGAAGAATAATATTTTCTTATAATCAGTCATTTCTGTTACAAAAGTTATATGATAGTAAGGTCATTTAGTACATCTCTGCATATTTCTACCCAGATCTAACTTGAGTAACTCAGATAGCCACTCCTTTATAAAAATATCACTGAGGTTTCTTTCTTCTCAAATATACAAACAACAAATAGTTGAAATGGCCTAAGATGTAATAGTCCTGTGATGTAAACCCCATATTTGCATATTTATTGTTTGAACCAGAATTTAAATCTTGTGTGGATCTTAATCCTTTATTCACTCTTTTACAATGTGATGGATAAAGCTAAAGGATGGGTTTGAAGACAAGCTTTACCACTTCAGGATTCCATGATAATAGGCACATTATTTCATTATTATAAGCCTCAGCTTCTTCATCTTTTTTTTAAAGTATATTCAGCAAACTTTATTGACAAAGTAATTTTTTGCTTTTATTGAGGTATAATTGCCATATAACATTATATTAGTCTCAGGTGTACAACATAATGATTCAATATTTGTATATATTGTGAAATGATCCTCAGAATATGTCTAGTTAAAATCCATCACCATCAATAGTAACAAAAATCTTTTTCTTGTGATGAGGCCTTTTAAGATTTCTTTTAGCACCTTCCAAGTATGCAGTACAATATTATTAACTATAGTCACCATCTCAGCTTCTTCATCTTTAAAGCAAGAATGGTAAGCTTTTCCAGCCTGCCTCAGAAAAGAGTTATAAAGAGTAAGTGAGATAGTTTATATGAGTATATTTTCTAGGATATAAAGAGTTTCCATAGAACTCATTCTTATTATCATCAATATTAAATTCACTATTAAGGTGGTCAGCTAGAATATTTAAGTCATCCCCCAGGCTCACTGTTTTCTATCTGAATTCAATCTCAACTTGTCAAAATGTTACCCACAACCTTCAAAACAAAGATTTGTGAAATTATTAGTTTGATTACTGTAACATATAAATCTAGAAAATCTAAATGGTAGATTTAAGTCCCATGATGACTGTGAAATTACAGAGATTCTGGTGAAAACAGTGAAATCACCAACTTAGATAAGGCAAAGTCTTCCAGTGCCACTGTGTTTATGTTTGTCTGTATTCCTTCAATATATTTTTAAGTTTTGAAGAGTTTGTTCTAACCACATGCCTATAAGAAAGTTATAAATATTAACAGATGCAACACACAGCAAGGAGAAACTTTGTATAATGTAATAATTTTCATGTTTTTCACTGAAATACTCATATCAGCATAGGACAGTGAATGTATAACCCCCCTGAGATCAAGTGCCTTAGCCTGAAGCAAACCAGATATAAGAACAAACATTCTTTGAAGTCGCTTTTTTCATATTAAAAAAATTCACATATTTTTGCATTCTGCTCCATAATATATCTTTGCTTATTTTAATATGAAAGTAATGTGTTTTTCTAAAATCTTCAAAGTTGATGTTCTAAGACTTAATTATCAGAGCAGTCAAGCTCCAAAGAATGTTAAACCTTGAAGCAAAGGAGATGTGATCTACCAAGGTCAAAATTCAGATTAGAGAAGAAGAGGAACCTGACAAACAGGATGAAGGTATCTGCACTGATGCACCCTGGATTCCCTGTGCTGCAGAAATTTCCCGCTTATCCCTATAAAAAGCTGATATGTCCTCCTTGCTTAGAGATAATGCACACAAAACAGGTTCCCTCCACCTCAGGTTATTTCCTCAGCATGTCTCCTGGAAAAAAGGCTTGTAATGAGGGCTAAGTCAAAACATACCCTAGTTGAGGATATGCTGAACCTAATGAAAGAGAGAATTATTATACCACAAAAGAGGTGCAAGACCCAGCTGGCATATACTAGGCAGAGCTAGGGAAGTATGTGTGTAATTGGGTTCTGAGAGTGCTTGATAAAGTGAGGTGGAAATAAAGTTGTATATGGAAGAGCTTACTGATTTGTAAGCACTCTTCTTGGTTACAGGAATTAATATCCTGGCAAGGAACCTAGGTGATGGTGTGAGCTTACTAGTAGGATGGTTTCTAAAAGTGTGAAAACAAGATATGGTCCATATTAATCTGGAGGAACAAATGGAGGAAGAAGTGATTAAAAGGCTCAGAAAAGTGAACGTTATGTAAGGCCAGAAAATGAAACGTGATTATTTTCTATAGGAAGGAAAAGAATATGAACTGTTTTCCAAGGCCATAAAGAATGCACAATTGCTAGAGGCACCAGATCACTCAAGTGAGTGGTGCTTCAATGTATGCCAGGGCTAACAGTGCTAGAGGCTGTTAGGAAACTCACAGATAGTAATGGCAATGAAGGGATCTTAAAACAATCAAGTCATGGTGGTAAATACTGTACTTGGTAGCAAGTAGCTGTATACAATTAGTATAATGAGTGGTAAGAGGGCAGTCAGGCAAGTCTGACCTACAGAAAATATGTTGATGTTTAATAGAACATAATGTCCTTCCGGGCAGAAGAGATGAGCAACCAGCAAAGATACTAGTTAACTTATACCATGAAAAGAAATCAAGAATGGATAATCAAGAGTTTGATAACAGTTACCCCAATTAAAATAAAAAAGCCATGTTTCCATGCCAAATTTCTGAAAAGGAAATAATTTTTAGATCTAGAAACCCACGAACCAAGTAGAGGTGGGTGCCTTGGAAAAAGGTCACTATAACACATCAGTAAGTATACAAAATCATAATCCCTACAATCCTACAACAGAAGGACATATTACCATTTATTAAGGTAACTATGCACTGGAAGAAAAAGAAACATTTCAAGGACTATTGAACTCAGAGTGCAAGCTGACATTGACATCAAGACCACTGTTACTTACGGCACTATGATTACTCTGAGATTTCTGACTTGACTCCTAACAGGTGTTTCTGCCACTGCTCTTATCCCCATAAAATCCATTTTTCTAAAATCAGATTTTTTTCTTTCATATGAATCAGATTGTGTTAGTCTTCTGCTTAAAATCTTCCATTGCTTTTACTTTTTTTCTTAACAGCCCATTTCCAAAGTTCTTAATTCTTTCTTATAGATCTGAATGTCCTACTGGAATAATTTTCCTTCAGGCTGAGGAATTTTCTTCAGCATTTCTTTTAGTTAGGAATGGCTGTGATTAATTCTCTCAGCTCTGATTTATCTAAAAATGTATTTGCTTCACATTCATTAACAAAATTTTTAGTAGATATAGAATGAGAATTCTGTGTTGATTATTTTTTAACATGCACTATAAAGATATTAATTCACTATATTATGGAGCCCATATTTTGTAATGAGAAATCAGCAATCATTCTAATTATTGCCATATTTCCCCACCCATGTAATTTGTTATTTTTACCTTCACTGCTTTCACAATTTTCCATTACTGTAGTTGCATTTTCAGCTGTTTCACCATGATGTCCCTAGAAATGTTTCTTTTCTTATCTATTCTTATTTAGGTTAATTGAAGTTTTTAAATCTTTAGAATTACATATTTCAAAAAATTGGTAAAATTTTGATAGTTATTTCTTTAAATATTTTTTCACCCCAGTTCCTCCCTCTTTTCCTTATAGGTGATGTTAAAATTCGACTTTATCTCAAATTTCCCTAAAGATCTGTATATTTTATTTTCAGTCTTTTTCTTTCTTTTTTTTTTCAGAATAGATAATTTCCCTTTATCTATTTTCAACTTTACTGCTTCCTTTCTCATCTCCATTCTGTTGTTAAGTTTAGGGAATTTAAAATTTCAGATATTGTAGTTTTCAGTTCTAAAATTTATACTTGGCTCTTGTTTTTTAATAGATCTCATTTCTCTGTTGATATTTCATGTATAATCATTCATTATTACCATATTTTCCATTCCATCATTGAATATAGTTATAATAGATGTTTGATATTCTTTTTTTCTCAATTAAATATTTGTCTCAAATCAGGGTTGGTCTATATGGATTTTCTTTTCTTTTGAGAATGGGTCATATTGTCCTAATTATTCTTTTACTGAATAATTTTGGATTGTATCTCAGATATTTTATATATTATATTCTGAATGTCTAGATTCTATTTTCTTCCTCTGAAGAATGTTGTTTTTTGTTTCTTTGTTTTCAGGCTTTAAGTTGGTTGGACTCAAACTGCAAGGTCTGTCTCTTGGGTAGCAGTTCAAATTTCCTCTCAGTTCTTTTATCCTTTACTGGGATGCCTTGACTCTAACCTGTGCATGTGTAATTTAGGTGTCAGTCAGCTATTTAGGCATAGTTTACACACAAAATTCGTGATAACCCATCTTCCTTGCTTCATGGTTCTCTAGTGTCTGAAGTACTACCATAAATTTTCAGCTGCTGTAGCTCTCTCAGACTCTGTCTTCTGCTTTTCTAAAGCCAGGAAGATGGCAAATTTTTAGACACTCTGTATGTGCTGAATATGTCCTGCCCTCAGGCCAGAAACAGTAAAATGGAAAGCCCACCCTGTCCCGTTCCCTCTTCTAAGTCTTGACATCCTTCCAGAATCTGCCTGCATTTCTGCACACTGAATGCCTTCAGATATTTGTGCTTTTTGCTTTTTAATATTTTGTGCAGAGTTGAGAGTTGTTCTACAAGAGGGTCAATCCAACATGAACTTATTTTACGATAGAATGTTGCACTCTCAACCAATGCAATTCAGTTAAAACCCAGATCCCTTTCATTGACTACCAAAATCTGGCTCCTATTTTCTTTCATTTTTCCATTTGCTGGAAACTTACCGACTACACCAGTAAGTTTTACCATAAACATTATAAGCTAGCTCCTCTCAGAAAATCTTTTTTCTTGCTTTTTTTCTGCCTGGGATTTCTGATCCTAACTCTTCACTTACATGGCTGTTCATTTTCATTAAATTAACATTTTATATGTCACGTCTCTGAGAAGCCTTACATGATCATTCAATCTCAAGAAGGGTTTTGTCACAATCACTCTGTTCCTGTCACACAGTTTCATTTTTCTCTTATCATATATTACCATTTTAATTCATTTAATAAATTTATTCATATTTTATAACATTCCTTCCCCATCTATAATTTAAGCCAGAGATCAGCATTTCAACTATTTTGCTTACTGGATCCCAACAGCAGAAAATAGTGCTTTGACACACAGAATGTATTTAATAAATAATTTATAAGTTTTGGGGGGCATTAGGTAAATAAAAGCATTTTCTAAGGACATCATAAATGTGATTTTGTCTACTAAAAATTTAATACATGTAAATGTATATACATTATTCCTCTGGAATTTTACTTGGATATGCTTGAGTAAAACTACCCAATGTCCTCTATTACAAGAAAATTTATACATATTTTTCTTTCCTCAAGGCCTCAAGGACTTTTGTGAAGTCCCATTCCAATTAATTTAATTAAGAAACAAAGAAGGAAAGCAAGAAGAGTTCTATTGGTGTCAAAGACCAGACTGGAGCAAATTTAATCAAATTTGAACAAATGACACTCTTAAACCCAAAATGGGTATAGGAATCACACATAATAAACTTACTAGAAAGAACTTCTGGATAATATATTTTAGATGATAGTTTATAATTTTTTAATTGTATAATCATTGTGTTTCTTTCAGCCTGGACAGATAGGCAAAATGTTCTGCATTTGTTTTACGACAAGTGATTATTTTGTACAGGACATTTACTGATTACTCTGGAATCCAGGGGTGGGTGACAAAGCTCATCTCATTTCTTTCCTCTCCTTCCATCTTATTTACTAATTTACATATAGATGGTCTTGTGTCAGACAAATTCTTATTTGAATCTGAATTGTGCTGAGACCAGAAATATTTGCAAATGTTTCTGGACATATCATCAAGCATCTTGTTAATTTGTACCTTCCAAATTTATACACATACAGACATTCCAAATACTGTCCTCAGCTCAAGCAAGATGCCACAATTACTCTATAAAAGGGGTTTGTCAAAAGATCTATGTGAGGGTCTAAAACTGTTAAAAAACCTGCAGGGTTTTTCTGCATTTAAAAATTTCCATTTCATTATACACTAATCTTATGCATACATTACTTTAAGAGGAATTATACTTACATTAAAAATAAATTATTTAACTTTTCTAAAGACAAGAGGAAATCTTCCTCATTTAGAAATCGTATTTCTTCTTGAAAATTTAGATAGAAAAAATCAAACTGGGTACTTAAACTGTAGGTAATAATTTCTTATGCATTTTCTTAACTGGAATTCCACATAATTAAGGTCTCCTCATAGCTTGGTATACTCTTCAGAAAAAAGATTTCTCTCTCTCTTTCAAAGAGATGCTATGTGAATGTCTAATTGCTTATTTCGGTTTTTATCTTGTCAATGGTATATCTTCAGTTAAATGTATAAATCTTAATTTCAAGTTTCTGTGAAATAATGAAAGGCACTTTTTAAAGTTGGTTATTAACAGTCATTCTTTTTTTAAGCAAATTCACCAAATGAAATTCCAGTTTTACACAAGAGATGTATTTATAGATTTGCTAATATTTTGTCGAGGATATTTGCATCTATGTTCATCAGTGATATTGGCTTGTAATTTTTTTTAGTGCTATCTTTGTCTGGTTTTGGTATCAGGCTGATGCTGGCCTCGTAATATAAGCTTGGGAGCATTTCTACCTCTGCAATTTTTTTTTTTTAGGAATAGTTTGAGAAGGATAGATGTTACCTGCTCTCTAAATGTTTGGTACAATTCACATGCAAAGCCATCTGGTCCTGGGCTTTTGTTTGTTGGGAGGTTTTTTTTTTTTTTATTACCTATTCAATTCATTACTGTCAATTGGTCTGTTCATATTTTCTATTTCTTCCTTCTTCGGTCTTGGGAGATGGTACATTTCCAGGAATTTGTCCATTTCTTATAGGTTGTCTGTTTCATTGGCTGACCACCACGGGTTTAAAGGTAGATGTGGCTGGCCCCCAGTCTGGCTGGTTTCCGGGCCACGCATTGCCTTGGGTCTTGGAATGTGTGAGATTTTGTGTGTGCCCTCTAAGAGTGGAATCTCTATTTCCTACAGCCCTCTGGCTCTTCTGAAAGTATGCCCCACTGGCCTTCAAAGCCAAATTTTCTGGGGGCTCATCTTCCCTGTGCATTCCTCCCAGGGCTGGGGAGACCAATGTGGGGCTCAGACCCCTCCCTCTTTGGGGAGAACCTCTATAATTGTAATTATCCTCCTATTTATGGATCTCCGACCTGGGAGTATGGGTCTTGACTGTACTGTGTCTTCACCCCTCCTACACATCTTTTTGTGGTTCCTTCTTTATATCTTTAGCTGTAGACAATCTTTTCTGCTGGTCTTCAGGTCTTCTCATACATACTTGCTCTGTAAATGGTTGTAATCTTGGTGTGCCCCTGAAAGGAGGTGAACTCAAGGTCTTTCTACTCTGCCATGTTGGCTACTCCTCCCATTAGTCATTATTCTTGAGGAAACTTTTTTTTTTTTTGCTGCATCAAGTCTTTAGTTGTGACACGTGGGGTCTTCGATGTGGCATGCAGGATAATTCATAGCAGCGTGAGGGCTCTTCACTGCAGTGCGGGCTTCTCTCTAGTTGTGGAGTGCGGGTTTTTTCTCTCTCTGGTTGTGGTGCATGGGCTCCAGAGTGCGTGGGCTCTCTCGTTGAGGCATGTGGCTTCAGTAGCTGTGGCGCACATGTGGGATCTTAGTTCTCCGACCAGAGATTGAACCCATGCCCCCTGCATTGAAGGATGGATTCAAGGATCACCAGGGAAGTCCCTCTTGAGGAAACTTTAAAGATTATTAAATGATGCCATAACATTTTTTACAATCTAACTTATTCCTCAATTACCCTGATTTTAATATTTACACTGAAAAAGAGGCAAAGTATTCCTGTCTTATAAATAACTTATAAATGTACTTCAGTACATTTTCACTTTTTTATTGGTACTACTGCACAATATTTAATTAAGAAGATATTTGTAAGCTACATGTATCTGAAAGAGAATACTAAAAAAAAATATTGTAGTTTTGGATAATTAAGTACATATATCATGTGAGTGCTGATTTTAAATTTTTTCAAGAAATAGCCTATTCTATGACACATTTTTAGAACTAAAATAGGCTGATAATTAGATGCATTTAAATTAGTTTAGTTTAGGAAACACTAACTGGTCTCCCAGTCAAAAAATGGCAAACTGAGTACATATTGCAAGCACTCATTCCAAGGGTTCCATTCAAAGGAAAACAAACAAACAAACAAATAAACAAACAAACATAGATTAGATTTGAAAAAGTAAGAATAAAATCATAACAGCAAAGAGAAAACATCAGGGACATTCTCAGGGTTGTCCTCTGGGTGTATGGGATGTCAGGAAAGCATTTTTTGGTAGGACCCTTGTCTATATAAACAGTTTGATTTGACAGTGTATTATAAAATTCATTGGCCCATGTGAGATATATTGATTTTCCAATAAAAAATTATAATAATCGATAGAGAAGAGGAGCTAGCTCATGTGTTTTATTGTCCAATCACATGAAGATTTTCCATAGTGTCCAGGTACCATCATGTTACTGTTCATGTCCAGGAACGCATTTTTTTGTGTCCTTTATCTTTTTTTATTTATTTATTTTTTTGCGGTACGCGGGCCTCTCACTGTTGTGGCCTCTCCCGTTGCGGAGCACAGGCTCTGGACGCGCAGGCTCAGCGGCCATGGCTCACGGGCCCAGCCGCTCCGCGGCATGTGGGATCCTCCCGGACCGGGGCACGAACCCGCGTCCCCTGCATCAGCAGGCGGACTCTCAACCACTACACCACCAGGGAAGCCCTGTGTCCTTTATTTTTAAATTAACTGCTGCTGGGTAATTTCATATCTCCCAACACTTAAGGTGTTGCGTTAAACAACATCAATCCAAATTCATACATTCAGGCCCTAACCTCTAGTACCTCAGAATATAACCTTATTTGGAAATAGGGCTGGTGCAGATGTAATGAGTTAAGTTTAAGATGAGATCATACTGGAGTAGGGTAGATCCCTAATGCAATATTACTGGTGTCCTTATAAAAAGGGGAATTTTGGACACAGAAATGTACACAGGAAGGACACCATGTAAAGACTGGACTTATCCTGCCACAAGCCATGAAACTGTGAGAAACTATGAGATAGACCTGGAAGAGATCCTTCCCTAACACCTTGAAAGGAAGCATGTCTCTGCTAATACCTTGATCTCAGACTTCTGGCCTCCAGAACTGTAAGACAATACATTTTTGTTGTCTAAGCCACTTAGTTTGTGGTATTTTGTCATGGTAGCCCTAGAAAACTAATATACATGAGAAGAAGGTAGCCACGTGGTATTACCTGCAATACCATGGCTCTTTAGAGATAATGTTTATGAAAACAATAAAGTTCTTCAGCTTCTGCTGTTCTCTAATACCATTTATTTATTGCTTTTTACATCATTCCTTGCGATGCTGCATCTTTCTTCACGCTTCTGGTAAATACTGGTTTCCAATGTTCTCACAAAGGTTGCTGTGCTTTGCTGATAATGACTATGAATGAAAGCCCTGGGCTGTTATTCAGGAAAATGTGAGCAATAATTCATTTTCTATTCATGTTGAATTTTCTGTTCAGAATTTTATAGGGCAAAGGTAGAGCAACACATCTTCCTAGATCTTCATGAAGTCTCTAGGCCAGAATCACCACATTATTGAATGTGATCTCTTTCACTGTTGATTGCGCACCTGCCTTCCACACATCATTACCAGTGTGGAGGACACTCAAAGAATCCATTGATGAAGTAACAGGAGTGGGTTTTTTTGCCAAAGTTCTACTTGTCTGTCCCTCCTTTGCATGTCTTAAGATTCTTCCAATAGGGCAAAACATTTCACATGTATCAGAGGCAAGAGAGAACATTAATTGGAATGGCCGATTGGCACTGCAGAGCAAAGGTCTCCAAAGTCCTATTGAGGACAAAGGAGAAGTTATCCTTGGATGACTGCCTGACATGTGATGTGGAGCTTACAAGGGCTAAAAGATGACTGCTGCCATCACCGAGGTGATGGTGAGAACATGGATGGATGAAAACCCAGATATAGGTCCATGCGTGGGGAAATCAGTGATGTACCACTAATATCCCAGAGCCCTGAGCTCTTCTTATGCCCAGTGTGAGAAACAGTCATCTAAAATCAGCATGTTGGAACCACTCTGGACCCTGATCAGTCTCGCAAAAGAAGTAGGCAACTCAGTGGGAATGATTCGCTCACCAGGCTACCTTCCTAGTATGTGGCCAACTACCAGGTCTCTGGAGTGACCTGGCATGCCTCAGACTGATCCCGTGTGGTAGGTGCAGATGTAGAGCTGGAAAGCTTCCCAATGGATGTAAACGGTGACTCAAGACAAAGGTCTTGTCCTGGCTGCAGGACCCCTGTCTTCAGTTCTTCCAGTCTGGCTAGTCTCTGATAATAGAGGGGGACTAAGAAAGTTTTAGGGAAAGTATTCTAAACCATGGGTTACCTCATGTGTAGGGCTTGGGTCAGGTCCTCTAAAATGCCCCAGTGTAAGTGTGGTATTGCTATGAAGTCCAACAGTATCCTTCAGTTTAATTACGGCAGCACGCACATCTGCATTTACCAACTGTTTTATCTGGCAATAAATAAACAAGAAATATTTTTTAAAAAGAAACACTAAATTTTAAAAGTGTTGGAAAAATGTAATTTGTGCTATCAATGGTCCAAAAATCTTAAGACTACGTGAGAGGTAGCAAGCATGTAAAATCCAATAGATGGAGAACATGTATATTATGAGCATAGATTTTCCTAGGGTAACTCTGGATTAAATGTGATCTACAAAAAACTTGATAAAGCTGGGAACAATTACTAAGATGATTTTTTTATAACTGGTATTTGTATAAGTAGATGGTTACTATTGTTCCTTTCTCAGGGAAAAATAAAATAGCTGGCAGGAGTGGTTTTTGCTTCCAAAATAAAGCTTAAGAATTGGTCTCTAAGAAGAGGAAGAGAGGGCTTCTCTGGTGGTGCAGTGGTTGAGAGTCCACCTGCCGATGCAGGGGACACGGGTTCATGCCCTGGTCCGGGAAGATCCCACATGCCACGGAGCGGCTAGGCCCGTGAGCCATGGACACTGGGCCTGTGCGTCTGGAGCCTGTACTCCGCAACGGGAGAGGCCACAACAGTGAGAGGCCCGCGTACCGCAAAAAAAAAAAAAAAAGAGGAAGAGAGGTGTTCAGGTATAGATCCTAGAAAAGGTGCCAGAGCAGGACAGAACAACAGAATAGGTGAAGGCACTAATATTTCCCTATTCTAAGAGAAATACCTGTCTTATTTTTCCAATTGTTGCCAATTTGAGGATTCCCTTTATTTTTTAATTTTTATTTTTTTAACATCTTTATTGGAGTATAATTGCTTTACAATGGTGTGAGGATTCCCTTTAGAAAGTCCCAGAGGAACTCTTTCCTCTTGATGGAAGTAATAACTAGTATTTCCATCTAAGGATAATATTAGTTGAAGAAATAGTTTCATGTAACTTCAAGAGAAACCTGTATCAACTTTTTATACTAAAAATAAAGCTCATGTGTTATAAATAGGAACACTCAAAAAAAAGATTATAGAACTTTGAAGGAAATGGATAGCATGAAAAAAAATGAATTAATATAGCATGCAAAATGACGTATAAGCAAAATAAGGAGACAAAACAAAACAGAAAAAAGAATAGTAGAAAAATAGGTAATTTAGGAAACCAAAACTATGCTTTAATAAATTCTAATTACTATCTTCAGATCCAAGGGGAAATTTTCGACTTAAAAAATAAAATTAGTTTTGAAAAAAGTGCAAAGATTAAAAAATAGTTCTTATGAATTAAAAAAATGAATTCTGTGGTTAAAATAAACAGTATTTAGGTTGATTAATTATTCAGCGAAAGATTGTCTTCAAGTTTTTTCAGTGTCACTGTGGCGTTTTTGTCCTGTGTCAGCTTATCCAAACTAAATCTATATTTCCCAGAAATCACAATCCTGAGTAGAAATAGTACAAAAGAGAAATTTGCATGGGTTTTAGGAGGTGGACATGAAACGGCAGCTTACTCTCTAAACGCTGGCCTGGTTACCTGTGGTGAAAGACAAACACAGAGGTGCCAGTGACTACTAGTATGTCCTCATTCTCCCTCACGCTGTGTTCAGCTCTTCTTCTCAACTGCTACTTTCATTACCAGATGCAGTGGCAGATTCCATAGCCTTCTCCACCAGTTCTTTCTGGTCTCATTCTAGCAGATTGAAACATCTGGCTTCCCACATTCCCTTGCAAGCTCTGATCTTTTCACCTGCATCAGTGCTTCCAGAGAAGTGATTATTGATTCTCTGATTCTCCAGCTTTCACTTTGGACTCTCACTTCCTCAGCTTCTCCCGCAACTGGGTAGGTTTCATTCCTAGAGTAAATCCTTCATTATATACTATTCATTGTAGTTCTTCTTCTCTGATTAACTTCTGATTGAGGCATCATTTCTCCCCTAATTTAAAATAGCAGGTATTTTCACACTATAATCTCTTCATCCTAAAAATTGCAGTGAGCAACTCAGTGACCCTCCCTATGAAGTGAATAGGAACAGCCCAGAGTTCATGCTTGCGTGCTCTTCCTGGAACAGAGCAACTATTTTATTTGTTTTATATTTGGGCTTCTATTATGATTTCATGAGAATCAACTGATCTGTGCTACCTATCCCATATTTAAAGAACACTGTACTAGACAATCTGCAATATCTCATTTAGTTCAAAGTCCTACTCAAAATGGATCCATTCACTCCAAAATAATGTTGGCAAAGGCTCTCTTCCTCTTCCTGCCACAGTGGTCTCCAAAATTTCATTCTCTTTACTAATATCTCTCAAAATATTCTTTCTGGAGAAACCATCTATGCTTACAGTTTTATTGCCTACATGGTCACTGGTGACCTTCTATCTACAATTATAGCCTAGATGGCTCTCTTAAGTTATATATCCATATTAAACAACCTACTGGTGATCCTCATATATGTCACACAAGCAGCTTAAACTCAACAAATAAACCGCAGAACTAATTATATATTTCCATATTACCTCTAAACATGCATGATATTCCTGAAGACCCCTTTTCAATAATTGGAATCACCATCACTTAGTTACTTCTCAAAACAATAAACCAGATATTTCCCTAGTCTTTTCCCTTTTCCTCGCTCCCCAGCCAGCCAAGAAATCCACCTGGCCTTAAAGCCCTTTATATCTGTCAACTTTCTCAATCCTCTCCTCTTCATTGTTAATGCTATTGTCTTTATTCAGGTTCTCATCACTACTTTTTCTTCCTTTTTAAACAGCTCTATTGAGATATAATTCATTTACCATACAATCCATCCATTTAAAGTGTACAGTTTTACGATATTAGTATATTCACAGATAAGTGCAACTATCTGCACAGTAAATTTTAAAACATTTTTACCACTTCAAAAATAAACATTATGCACTTTATCACCCACTTATTCCTTCACCCTACCCCCTA
This sequence comes from Delphinus delphis, assembly GCF_949987515.2. Taxonomy (NCBI): domain Eukaryota; kingdom Metazoa; phylum Chordata; class Mammalia; order Artiodactyla; family Delphinidae; genus Delphinus; species Delphinus delphis. The sequence goes on from NC_082690.1 coordinate 90,023,724, forward strand.
CCCCCAGCTGTAAGCAAGCACTAATCTACTTTTTGTCTCCATAGATTTCCCTATTCTGGGTTTTCATATGAATTTAATCAGAAAATATTTCGATTTTTATGATGATTTCCCTTCACTTATCAAGGTTTATCCAACCTGTCACATGTAATAGTACTTTGTTCCTTTTTAATGGCCAGATAATATTCTATTGCATGGATACCCTATATTTTATTTATCCAGTCACTGGTTGAATGTCAATTTTGCTGTTTCCATCTTTTGGCTATTATAATTAATGCTGCTGTAATCATTTGTGTTAAATTTTTTGTGTAGACATATGTTTTCATTTCTATTGATTGCATAAGTAGGAATAGAATTGCTGCATAATATGGCAACTTTGTTTCACCATATGAAGAACCTTCACACAGTTTTCCAAAGTAGATACATCATTTTACATCCTCACTCTTCATTTCTAACTTGGATTCTACTAACAAGTCTCCAGCCTTCAATTTCACCATCACTCCTTCACCCTAGCCTTCCAATCTAATCTCAGACTTGTTCAGTCTTGCCCAAGTATCATTATGTTACTCTCTGCATAAAACCCTCTTGAGTTCTTATTATCTTCAAGCTAAATTTACATTAGATTACAAACTCCTTGCATACATAGAAAGGTCTCTTTCTATATACTGTATACTTTATTTTAATGTAAATCCTACCTTACAGGAAAAACTACCTGAATTCATGCAAAGGCACTGTACTTACTATATAACTGCATGCTTTTGCACCTGATGTTTCTTCAACCAGGACTTCTTTCTTCTTGTATCATTTGTTCATCAATCATCAAAAAATAACTGTGCTCAGTAATAATATCTACCAGGGTGATAATCTAGGTCAGCCTCCTTCAACTTCTTTTAGCATCTGTGCTCACTTCTAGCAAAGGACTCATGTTTAATTCTAATTTCTGATTTCCGTAATAGGTGCCTTTAAAAGATACTGAAAATTAATTTAAGTCAATGACTGTGCATTTGATTATCTTCTTGACTACCTGACAGATAGCAAGAAAACAATAATTATGTGCTAAATAAATGAACCATTTAATTAAAAAGATATTATTGAGTCACCTTGACATAAGACTATGTGAAACATTCTAGTTACTAAAATTACATTTTTATACAGGGATCTGTACTTAACTTTAAATAACATCTAAGAAAATAAGGATATATAAATATTTGAATTAATTATTATTAAAATTTAGAGAAAATCATTTAATTAAATTTGCATGCTCTTATATTGATCTCATCCCTAGGATTATTGGCCTATAATTCTCTATTGGGATTGGGGACAATACAAATTCAGCTCATGTTTTTGAAGTGGTAAAAATGTTTTAAAATTTACTGTGGAAGTAATTGCACTTATCTGTGAATATACTAAAAGATCATAAAACTGTACACTTTAAATGGATGAATTGTACAGTAAATAATGACACCAACATTTGATTATACCAAAGTTTAGATAATAGTTTAGCAATTTAGAATTTTGCATGTGGCTATTTTCAGCCAGAGCTGCAAATATTTTCTGAGTGTAGCATGAATTCCCAGAAGGCAAGAAAGTAGTTCCATCAAAGGAAAATAAATAAATAAAATCAACACCTATATATTCAGAAATAGCAAGCACAGAGAGGAAGTTTTAAACTAGCTGTAGCTAAAGCTTGACAATCGCCTTTTATCAAGACTAAAATAACTGGGCACCATGGTACCACAGTTGTGAAAGCACCAGTTTGTTAAACCAGATGAGATTGACATATCAGATTAATAAATCAACAAAGATTGCACTGGAAGAACATCAAAATAAGTTTAATACTTACTCTGGGGGTTGAGAAAGAAGGGAGAGAGGTGGAAAAAATGAGGAGAGGTGGAAATAATAATGCCTTTTAATTTATTTTTATATTTTTCTAACTCTATTATCAACTAATAAAAATGAACATCTACTGAGCTACTCTAGATACTGATGGTCAATCTTAAAGTTCACATCATTTGACTGGCTGTTTTCACCTCCAGCTTCTACCTTTAAAATCTCCCATTTAATATGATTTATCTCATCATATACCTGAATGTAACAATGCTCAAAGTCATACAGCTAAAATACAGGTTTTCTGCCCCCAAATCTAATGCTGTCTTTAATATACCATGTTTCTTGTGACATACACATATACGAAAACACAGATTTGTGTATTTGTTTCCCTCACTATTTATACTCAGCAAATCCTGAATAAATAAGTACAGATTTTTTTATATTATATATTACTCTGCAGATAGTATGTTTTCTTCAACATTTTCTGGAACAGGTCTGTCATATGGTTGGTAATGAATAAAGATTTGTTTATTTTAATGAATAAATAGATTCATGATTGCAGCTTACTGTGGATATTTTATTTTAACTAAACAGAGATAAATGCTTAATTGCATGTAGTTCACTGAACTATTTATTTGATAGTTCATAAAGGGTAATACAGATCATTCTGAAATTTTGACTAAGGAGCCCAATTTTAATTCTGTTTTCTATTTTGTACATCTTTTAAAAGCTGAAGTAAATAGAAGGCAACAAGGCCAGTTTTTTTTGTCTTTTTATGGAAAAAGTCATATCAGTTGCAGATAATTTGGGGAAAATAAGATTAATCCAGAAAGAAATCTATTTTCCTTATTTTTTGAACAGATTTAATGACGCTTAATATAAAAAGGAAATCAGAAATCTCTGTTTTAGTTTTTAATCTTTTTATTCTCTTTATAGAAAGGTACAACTATTTTGATATGTAGTTTCTGTTATGGAAGGAATGGTAAACTTGACATTCTAAATCTACTCCCAGAAATCAGTGCCATTGGATACTCTCCAGGAACTCAATATTAGGGACCCGTGTGCATTCAAATATTGCAAATGAGTCATGTTTCTAACAATTCGAATAATGTCCAGGAACAGCAAGATCCTTTGTATGACATACCTTTATTTTATATGAAGTTTTCATGAAGTAAATAAAATGTCCCAAAAAATACATGTTAGGTATATCAAGGGCAATGGACCTTAACATACCCTGGTAATATTTTAACATATCAAAATCATATTAAAGTACATAGTTGATGGTATCAAAATAATTTAATGTGTAATATTTTGCCAAGAACTATCTAGTAAGTGGTATCATCTCCATTCTCACCCTTTACAAAGCAAGACATTTTTCCATCTTAGATTAATTAGCAGTGAAATTCTGAGCTCAAAATATTTACCAGCCTCAGCTTTGTGTGTTTCTCAGGATGGATGTAGTGATGGCATCCAACCAAAATTCCTGAGCCAATATTACCTGAAGCAAAGGCAATTCTAAGTGTTCAGAACCTTTCTAACCTCAGTTGGTTGTAGCTTAAAATGAAATCAATTTTTTTCTCAAGCTCTGGAACCTGGTGGGCCATTGAGGAAACTGAGTGCCTAAGTTATTGCCCAGTGGTAGCTACTAAATAGTCTATATTCTTAGGCTCTGCCTTGACATCTACTCTTAGAAATTATCATTAAATCATTGCACCCAAATTCCATGCCAGGTGCTTCATATTAATTCTGATCCTTACCACAACCTTGAAAGATGAGTGCTATTAACCTCATTTAATGAGTAAGCAAAATGAGATTCAGAAAGTGTCCTTAAGGCAGTTAGCCAGCTAGAATTGAATGTGATATTAGCAACAAGGTATTATTAATTGTTAATAATTACATGTTGCTATAATTCTTAAAAATAACTAGTACTATTAATATAGCAAACACATATAGAGCTTACTATGTACCATGTACTCTTTCACATATTAACTATCTCAAAACCATCTTGTTCATTTCAAAAATAAATCCTTTTTACAGAAGAGGAAACTGAAGTATAGAGAGTACAAGTCACATAACAGAGCTATTTTTGGCAGGTAGAACTAAAACCTACACATTTTGATTTCTAAATCTGTGCTCCTACTTCACTACCATGTGTACTCCAAATGGGTCTTCTAATTAGTACACTAAATCCATTCCAGAACTGAAGCCTGACCCCCAAACCCTGGCTGTATGGCTGAAAGACAAAAGACATGCTAACATCCAAGTGTTCGGACTCTGTCGATTCCACCACCATTTGATTTGCTTGTCTAAGCAGGAAGCTTGAGAAGCACTACTGCCTAAATCACAACTGTACTTGCAATATCCTTTAGATTCACCTATGTACGGAACTCAAGAGACAAACTTTTCAAATATTTTTTCAGGAACCTCTATCCTTTCCTCCTGAATATCCTATGGTCATATGGTATACCCCCACCTACTAAAAGAATCAAGGTCAATTCTCTCACTCCTCTGGAAGAGTGAAAAATAGGGACTATAGAGCTAAATATATATTTCCTCTATTCCTAAGGAAATGAGAGAAAGGAGACTCTGGATCTGCTTTTAGACATGTGGGCCTCTCCAGCAATTAAGAATAGGATGTTATAATATCTTAATGATATCTGATGACATATCTTCCTTGTAATTAATATTTAGTGGTAGATATTTCTGGGTAAAGATTCATATTTCTGGGTAACTGCCACTGTCTTCTCTCAATTTTTTCTACTGTGAGAACATAAACTAACATCTTATGCAGGTTGTGATGGTCACTCTCCTTCCAGTGACATACCTGCTACCAAGCTATGATAACAGAACACGGTGCCCCTAGCTTGAATCCTATGATGTAGTAGTGATTAGGTATGTTAATCCATGGAGCAAGGAGTAATATGGGCAATTCATCAAAAGAATATGACTGGTTAAGCTTTTATAAGTCTTGGATTTTAGCCCCCAAATTGGGACTCATTTTCCTCATTAATGAAAATCAATTGGCTGATTTCTCAATGATGTTTACAGGATTCCAGGCAAATATCTCAAAATTTCTAGCCTTCAGTTTCATTCAAATGAAATAGAGATGACGACATTCATCAAAAAGTGTTGCTGGGAGGTAAAAATGAGATTTAGTAGCTTTAATATGTAATGATTCTATAAATATGACTCTCTCCTGTTCTTTCAATTTCTTTCTCCAAATTTAATTGCTCTTGAGACTAAGCAAAGCCAGAAACATTATACTGCTTCCCCGTTCACAAGTAGCCCTCCTTATCAAAATGCTTTGATCACAAATTCACCAGTGGATGGCAAATTGAGAGGCTGCCCTTTCAGGTAGAAGTAATCTTTGAAACTGAATCTACAGGACATAGTGGTCCACTGATGTTGGACTTCAATCAGATAGTTTGACGTTCTCTTCAGCCCAAGAATGAAAGACAAATGAGATATGATTCCTAAGAGTATTGCTAATGCTTGGACCAGTCAAAACAATAGTAAATATCAAGGCCTTGAGAAAAAATAGTATTCTAAAGACCTGACAAAGTATAGAAATTCTGAAATGCATTTGCTAGATTAATATTGTGGTACCACCAAAGTAACTTTTCTGTTCCCAATTATTTTCATGCTTTCATTTTATGAAAAATTTAATCAGATAAGAAATAGAGTTGCCTTAAACGTGAAAAATACATGTAGCATTTCATATACCAGAATATCACCAATGGTGAAGAGCACAATGCTAAGGAAGTTTTTCAGATGATACTTACAAGAGTACATTGTTACCTGATAGTGAGCATTGTTTGAAATACCCATTTGAAGCTATCCAGAAAGAAAGTACACCTTTAGAATAAACAGCAATAACACCTGTCAGAGAGGGTGATTCTGAAACTCTGAAATACAGTTAAATACCATGCTACATATAGGGATGTATTTTAAAACAATCCAGGGACAAGTCTAACCTTTGTTGGAAGAATATTCTCCAGGAGTCTTGTATGTTTGTTTACAATTTGTGAACAGGGGCATTGATGGACTTTGTTTTACACTATCTTTACAAAGATTGTATACTGATCAGCTTTGGAGCTGCCTCTGCCATTGGAACAAATAGAAGGCATGCTAAATTACTCTCCAGTATTCTAAACATAATTTCTCTTTCTCTGGAGCACGGAGTAGGCATGCTTACTGGCCATTGTGTAAGATTCAGATTTCCAATGCTCAGGGTTCCTCTCCAGTAACTCAACACACTGTGCCTACAATTGTCACCTGGATTTCTTTGTGTTGTCCTATAGGAACTGGGGCTCAGGGAACTAGGACAATAAAATGCTGACGCTCTCTGTAGTGCTATTTTTTGAATTACATTCTTTTGTCTCTGACCTAGGATTTACATGTATTCTTCTACCAAACAAGAAACTGTGGCAGGGTAACTACGAGATGGCAAGACCCTTCACAGTTATTGACAACTTATTTATCCAAAATTAACCACAGAATGACTGACTTTACAGGAATATTCAGTTAACCCAGTTAGATAGTCTTTCTAGTTGTAGGGGTCTGTCTTTATCTAAAAGTTCACCCTGAAACCAGCAAAGAGATGATATCACTGCTGGGAATATGATTGTACCTCAGATACGTCATTATTTTTACTTATTAGCACTATCTAACAGATTAGGTAAGGTTAATTTTTTTGTTGTTGCATAGACTATTTCCATTTCCTAGTAGTATATTTGTTTTCTTCTGGACTATCAACTCCTTGTGAACAGTGAAATTGTCTAATTTGTGTCTGAATTATTGGTATCTAACAGTGAGTAGGACATAATAGATTTCTAAGAAAAATAAGGGGGATTTCATATGAATAAAAAGAAGAAAAATGCATTTCTCTATCAGAAGGTCAACATAAATTAAAAAGAAAAATTGCAGATTAATAAAAGGAGCTACTGTATTCTAACAGAGGAGAAGAAACCTGCCATTTGCCAATGACATCACAATTTCATAAGAAGTAGTATAGAAGAAGTAAACCTCAAGAATTCTTTTTGAAAAGGCATTTGTCTTACATAGTTCTATTCTTAAATGTACAGTAAGTCAAGTTTTAAAAATTATACATGCCTATGAAATGCACTAAGCAACCAATATAAAATCCATCCTTCGGTGCAGAATGTTTCCCTGTTACCCCTTCCAGTCAATACCACTCCTGTGGGAAAACAACCACTGTTTTGATTTCAAACCCAACAGATTAACTTTGCCTGTTCTACTGTAAAATTTCTGAAAATAGAAATCATCCAATATAATCTTCACGTAGAGCTGCATTTTCTCAGCGAAATGTCTACGAGATATATGCTTCCTGTTGCATATATCAATCACGTGTTTAATTTGTGAATTAGTGCAGTTGGTGGTACTGAAGTTTAAAACATTTATATTCTTATTGAAAATTTTTATCTCTACTCATTCTAATAAAAGCTGGGAGAGGGCTGTTGACCTTTTAGAGCGATACCATAAATAATTGGTCAATTTTAGTATTATTTAGGATATAGGAATTGGGGAATGAGGGAGAAAAGTTTGGTAACAGAATTGAAACACTTCAAGTGTATACATTTTGAGCATCAGTGGGACATTTACGTGGAAATATTGAGTAGGGAGCTGGAGGTATGAGAAAATAAGTTAACACATATAAAAGAATCAGTATAGCTCTTAGAGGGTAGCAATTCCTTAATAATTATGAAGTGCTATAATAACTATATGATTTGGGATTCACATATACACAGTACTATATATGAAATAGATAATCAACAAGGACCTACGGTATAGCACAGGGAACTCTACTCAGTATTATGTAATAATCTATATGGGAAAAGAATCGGAAAAAGAATGCATATATGTATATGTATAAGTGAACTACTTTGCTGTACATCCGAAACTAACACAACATTGTAAATCAACTGTACTCTAATATAAAATAAAAATTAAATTATAATAACTATATGACTTGAAGATAATTCATTTTTATTTATGTCCTTGATTGTGAAGAATAAGGATCTACTAGACTTTTCATGACTGTCTTGGGAAAACAACAGCTTTTGATTTTCAATCTAGCCATGTAGGCTTGTAAACAAACTTGAAAACTTTCAAAGGAGGGGAACTTTTACTTAAAATTTTAAAGAATGAACCCACCTACGTTGAGGGCAGAATTGAAGAGTATAGAGAAACATTGGGAATTCATTAGCAATACTCTTGGTGAGTGAAAGTTAATGGTCTCAGATGATGTCCTGTGGAGAATGGGTGACAGCATGAGCTTCAGAGGAGCAGAGCATTCAAAAAAGAGTGGAATGAGAATGTTTTGAAAATTGTACTGGAAAATGATAAAGCTAGTGCAGAAAATGTTGTGGCCTCCTCAGTTAATAGGAGAGCAGTAAGACGCTGGAGAATATAGGTCTGTGAGTGAAATAAGTTTGACTTATTTGACTCTTTGACTGTCTCTACTGACCTCCACCTGCAGAACATATATTTTTCATTTTCCAAATGGGAAAGGACTCCACATTTTCATCATTAGTATTCCTTAGCAATTTGTTCAATTCTGTACACCTTACAAAGAGCAAGTGTTCCTCCAAATCCAAAGTGGCATGGGTTATGTAAAAGTAAGAGTAAAGACAATTGTACTTTTTATTGTATTCCACTCCACAAAGCATATGCAAGAATAAAAGGGTCAGACTCCCAAAGCCTGTAAGGCTGAGCCTTGCTCTAGGTTCATTCAAATGAATCACTTACTAAGCTACTATGAAACCCCTGGTGTACTATGTCTCTGACTTCCTTTTCACTGGATACACAAGGAAATAATGAAAGTTGAATCTCACATAAAAACTATGGGGTTTTTTCCCTGAAAATTTATGAAAAGTATAAAGATATACAATATGTGTTGTTCTCAAAATAAGGACAAACATTTGAATCACTACTGGTTCTTGATTAAAAATCCATATATCTGTGTCACTCTTCAGAACACCTGAGTAAAAATCGCTAGTTTGGGGCCTGGCATCTGGATTTTAACCTTTGCACTTGAATCTTCTATGCACCCCAATGCTTGAGAATCATAAACTACTTGCAGAAATATTTGTAGAAATATATATTGAAGTAATTTGTTCATTTTAACAGCACTTGGTCTATCCCTCAAATGTTATCAGACATTAGTTTTCTTTTACATTTAATTTAACATCCGATTAATGCAGAAGTAAAAATTTCCAACTTCATTGCAGAAAAATATATTTCATGATGCAGTTCAGTTAGTAAGTTAATGATTCATGAATTAAATGATTTATAGCATATGAATCATAAATCTAATATATTTGGCTCTGTGGTTGAAACCATTCTCTGTTCTTTGAACCTTTCATAAAAGGGTAGAACATTTTTGTCAGAAAGTTTCTGATGGAGAAATAGTTAAGAGAATGTTTTCTTTCTCACAAGAAAAAAAAATGAGAGAGAAATTGTGAAGAACAGTGATAGAATTAAAATCCAATAGATAAAGATAAATAAATCCTAAATTTATTTGGGTAAATACGACCAAATTTCTGGTAAGTTCATGAAACCAAAGACAATGAAATATTTTCTTTTGAACCAGTTCTTCCCACACTAGACATTCTCTAATAAGAGGAATAAAATTTGGTACTAGGTGAGAATAAAAAACTGAAAATAATATTACTGAACCACTATTAATTATTTTTGTGGAGTGTTAAAATAGCTCAGATATTGAAATACATGGCTGCTACTCTTATTTTCAATCTATAATTTACAGATTGGTAATCAATATTAAAAGAGGCAAAATCCTAACTTGGTTTTGTACTCACCTCATGTTTGTGAGCATCTCAAGGAGGAAACAGGGATCTGAAGAACACCACCTATTAAGAACAAGTCAAACAAATTATCCTTGAGTCTGACAATAAGTAAGTCAACTAGACAAAATATAACTGCGAGGGCTCTTTTGATTTACTTAGAAAATTGTAGAATTTGGAGAAAACACAAAGTAAATTAAATATGTATTTATCTGTCTAAATCTCAGTAACATGACTTTCATGTAATTAGTCCATGCCAACAATAGTGTCTACTTTCAACTATTTCCTAATAAATTATTTTTAACTAACTTAGGTAAACATAGAAAATGGATTTTTGAACAGGAAACTGGGAAAAGTATGTTGTACAGTAAACTCAAAATCCAAAATAAATTTGATTTGTTGGAAAATGTGATAAATTTAACAAGACAATGTGTTAGTTTTCTCTTTATTACTATGCAACAATTTGCCCCACAAGGTAGTGATTCAAAACAACACAAATTTATTGTTTCACACATAATTTGAGTCAGGAGTTTAGTCAGGGCTTAGTGTCATCCTTTGTTTTACGTTAGGGCTGCCAGATAAAGTAACCAGCAAAATTTGAAGTTAACAACATTTTTTAATGTATGCTTGTCTCAAATATCCTGTGGGATATACTTATACTAAAAAAATTATTATTCCTTGTTTATCTAAATTCAAATTGAACTGGGCATCTTGATTTTTGTTTGTTTGTTTCTTTCTTGTTTCCTAAATTTGGCAACCCCACTTCAGGTTCTGTCACATGACTGCAACCAAATTGTCAGCCAGTGGTAAGGTTTCATTTGAAAGCTCAACTTTCAAGGTCTTCTTCTAAGCTCAGAAGAAGGAGAAGACTGTTGGCAGAATTCAATTACTGACAGTGTTTGGACTGAGAGTCTCAGTTCTCTGGCTGTTGGCCATATGTCACTCTAAGTTCATTGCCAAGTAGTCTTCTCCAATAGATGATAATTAACAGGAATGCATGAGAGGTCTTTTGGTAGAAGCCCTCCACCAGCTACACAATTTCACAAGTGATCTTGGAAGAGCATGGAAAAATATTCAGGGATTTTTTTTCAATGGTTACTTTAAGATGATGCAATAGTATTATTTGGCTGCAGAACTAGAAAGAGGACATCCACAAGAGACATGATAGTCTTTCTCTACTCATTTTTCAATAGACCACAAGCATGATATGTTCTGCTATGAGCACCATACTTTTTAAGGAGTATCAATAAACTGGAAAGAGTCAGATTGGTAAGGAAGCTATAGAATACATGATTTCATGTTGGGAATAGTGGAAATTTTTTGGCAGGATTCCCAAAGGATGGAAGAACTCAAGAGTAACATGACAAATATTCTCAACTCTTTATAGGCTGTTGCATGAAGAAGGGACTGAAATTTAACTGTAGGGCTTTAAAAAGAAAGAGAAAAATAAAATCAATGGGTGGAAAACGTCAAAGGGAGAATTCCCTGGCAGTCCGGTGGTTAGGACTTTGCACTTTCACTGACAAGGGCCCGGGTTCAATCCCTGGTCAGAGAACTAATATCCCACAAGCCTCATGTTGTGGCCACAAAAAAAAATTAAAGGGAAAAATTTAACGTAAACTGTGGAAGACTTTTCCAATATCCCTAATGCAAAATTAAATGGGATACATGGAGAATTAATGTTATCAAAATCCGTACCCGTGATCAAATTTATTTATTTGATGAAAACTCTGTAGAAACTTAGTTGCTTTATCAGTGTTTGGATTAGATAACTTTCAAAATTAATTAAAACTCAACTTCTTTCATGGTAGATGATGTTTTTAGTAGAAGAGAAAAAAATCAATAATAATTTTAATAAGGAAGAAATATTTTGAAGGGGTAAAATGAAATTTCCCAATTAGGGAAAAAACAGGAAAACAAACAATAGCCAACATTTTTGTGGACTCTAGGTTTTATAAAATGAGCAAATTAATAAGAAACTAAGTCTATTTGGTTTACAACATTTCTTTGGAACCAACTAAGTTGAATTATTTTTTTCTTTTAATTTTTTACTTATTTCCTGACAGCCTATTAACAAACTTTTCCCATTAGATATTGTTTTTAGAGTCTTTCTCTATGTTCCTAATTGACCTAACTTTTAAAAATATAATGCTTTTGAATTACTTGATGCAAGATGTCAAGGACAATGTTTAGCACACCCCACTTTCAGAGGAGGGTCTAAGCTTTATGAAGCCTGAAGCTTATGCAACTTGAAACTGGGGAAAGAATACAAATATACAAATACAAAATCTGGTTTAAAATTAAATATTAAAAAATTAAATATTTTATGATTTTGATAAAAGAAACAATCCATTAAAATTTTTAAAATGTTTAATACCACTAATAACACAAAATTCATAAAATTATTCATTGATAAACTGCTTGAAATATTTCTATTAACACTATTTTCTTTCCTTTTCAGTGACATAGTAATTTAACACATCTTTCAATCTCACTATTTTTGTGATATTATTTCCACAGAGAAAATTAAAAAATAATCCTTCATTCTTCTAGCTTGCCTGATTTTAATAATTTTCCATTTTTTTCAGGTTCACAACCTTTCATTAGTAATGTCATATAAATGTTTAGGATTGTTGAAAAATTGGAAAAATCTCTATCAAGTGTCTTTCATACATAAGCTCTAATATTGTATAGAATTTTTTGAATTTGGCTCTATGCAACTCACCCCTTGTATCTCATCCCATGCCCACATATTTCTGGGTTTCAAAGTTGTGGGAAAAGTTCATACTCTGAGATGAACTCTGGTCCTAAAACTGTTATCATCCTTGTGAGTCAATGAGATGAAAGCTATTCCTCCGGTGGTAAGGTTAACAGTAACTTGCTTTATTGCAATGTTTGCTTTATTGCAGTGTTCTGGAACCTAACCCACAGTATCTCTGAGGTCTACCTATACTTATATACGCATGTATGTTTAGTGCTAAAAGTATACTAGATGTACATGGAAACCTAAACTCCACTCAACCTAAACTGAGTGTCCAGTTGCATCTCGACTTCCCATGAAATGCGCAGTGGACCCACAAGGAGCCACTTCCACTATTTAATATGAGAGGAATTTGATGAAGGGGACATTGGAAAGATCAATGGCCTTATTAGATCTTAAAATATTTTAGTTTTTCAAATTTTATAAAAATCTGTGTGCATGTCAAAACATTGGTTGGGTGTCTCCTAGGGCCCTAGAAGATGACTGAAAATAGAAATCTTCAGTATTTGCTTTTTGTCCCATTCAGTGCACGGAAAATGCTGTGGTCAAATTCATCTCAAAATGTTTTCAACACTAACTTTTGCAGGATGTAAGAAAGGTAAAAGGGGTGTGATAGGAGTCGGAAGCTCAAGTTCAGAAGGAGAGAGAAGATTCAGGTAAATAAGCCTTGAGAAGAAAATACAGGCGATATCAGACATAGACAGAGTGCTTTGGACACACAGGGAGGGAGCAACCACTACTCCCAGCCCTGATGGATTGAATAAACTACACTTAAGCATTGGGTAATGGTGAAAATGTACTCAATTCATGTCTATATCAACAGAAATGGGGGAAAACTGAGACAATCATCCAGAGAAATACTGTATAATCAAAATTGGAATTGGTCAAATAGAACAAAGTGATGGGATGAAATTGCATATGGTTTGACAATATCTCATGAGATGAAAGTGAGCAGAGAGAGAGATTTCTGATGTGGAGGGAAACAAATTTAAATGTTTTACAATACTACAGGAAACTTTCATTTAATATATCTTGTTGATTTTTGTCAGAGGCATTGGAAAGAAAAGTATACTTTCACAAGAGTACTGCATTTCACATTCGGAAATAAATTTTTTTCTATAGTAAAAACAGTTGCTAACATTTATAAATGCTTGCTTTGAATTAGGAAATTATGTTGGGCTTTTTGCATGTATTATCTGACTTAATCCTCCAAACAATCCTATGAGGATGTCACTCATTGCTTGAATTTAAAAATGATCATAATGTTTTGTATCACTTACAAATGATGACTTAACAAATAATGATGATACATATAATGTATATAATGTTATATACAAAACAGATATAACATTACACCAAAACAAATATAACAAATGAAGCATGATCTCAAATTTAGTCTATTCTCAACAATTCAACTTTCCCATACAGCTTATGGAATTAACTTATTTCTTGTCTTCACTATTAACTTCAGGTTGGTAATCACATTTGCTCTTCTTTGCTGTGAGGTTTTATATGATCAATCAGCTATCTTTGTGGTCCAGCCTCTGGTTCTTAGATTTCTAGGCCTAGTTTATAAACTTGAAGCCTGGGATATCGCCTCCTTTGCATCTGCTTACCTCCATACTTCACCTGATCTTCAGTTAGAACCTGAGTTTTATTCTTTATATGAAGTTCATCCCAACTGCAGAGGGGCATGGAAAAGGAATCTTATTAAAGCTGTGAAAAAACACATCTGTGACTCCATTTCTGCTTTGCAAATAAGTTCATCTGTAGCATTTTTCTAGAGTCATAGATGTAGAGAATAAACTTATGGTTACCAAGGGGGGAAGGGGGGGTGGGAAGAACTGGGAGATTGGGATTGACATATATACACTACTATGTATAAAATAGATACATAGTAGTATATATATGTACTGTATAGCACAAGGAACTCTACTAAGTGCTCTGTGGTAACCTAAATGGGAAGGAAATCTAAAAAAGAGTGGACATATGTATACATATAACTGATTCACTTTGCTGCATAGTAGAAATTAACATAACATTATAAAGCAACTGTACTCCAAAAAACTTAGATTTTTTAAAAAAGATGTGAAAAAATAAAGCCTTGATATCATGTGAATCTGTATCATGGAACTGAGACTAGGAATATTATGCTTGGAATATTGTCTCAAACTCCATCCAAAATTGGACCTTCACTGAATGGGTTTTTTTTTGAGGGGGGTGATTGTAAACATTGTAAACATCAATAACTGTCTCGATAATTTCTGCATAACTACCTAACTAATCGCTTTTATATTTATTTTTTAAAACATCTTCATTGGCGTATAATTGTTTTACAATGGTGTGTTAGTTTCTGCTTTATAACAAAGTTAATCAGCTATACATATACATATATTCCCATATCCTCCCTCTTGTGTTTCTCTCCAACCCTCCCTGTCCCACCCCTCTAGGTGGTCACAAAGCACTGAGCTGATCTCCCTGTGCTATGCAGCAGCTTCCAACTAGCTATCTGTTTTACATTTGATAGTGTATATATGTACATGCCACTCTCTCACTATGTCCCAGCTTACCCTTCCCCCTCCCCGTGTCCTCAGGTCCATTCTCTACATTTGCATTTTTATTCCTGTCCTGCCCCTAGGTTCTTCAGAAGCTTTTTTTTATTATTATTTTTTTAGATTCCATATGTATGGGTTGGCATACGGTATTTGTTTTTCTCTTTCTGACTTACTTCACTATGTATGACAGTCTCTAGGTCCAACCACCTCACTACAAATAACTCAATTTCGTTTCTTTTTATGGCTCAGTAATATTCCATTGTATATGTGTGCCACATCTTCTTTATCCATTCCTCTGTCGATGGACTCTTAGGTTGCTTCCAAATCCTGGCTATTGTAAATAGAGCTGCAATGAATATTGTGGTACATGATTGTTTCTGAATTACAGTTTTCTCAGGATATATGCCCAGTAGTGGGATTGCTGGGTCATACGGTAGTTCTATTTTTAGATTTTTAAGGAACCTCCATACTGTTCTCCATAGTAGCTCTATCAGTTTACATTCCCACCAACAGTGCAAGATGGTGCCCTTTTCTCCACACCCTCTCCAGCATTTATTGTTTCTGGATTTTTTGATGATGGCCATTCTGACTAGTGGGAGGTGATACCTCACTGTAGTTTTGATTTGCATTTATGTAATGATTACTGATGTTGAGCATCCTTTCATGTGTTTGTTGGCAATCTGTATATCTTCTTTGGAGAAATGTCTATTTAGGTCTTCTGCCCATTTTTGGATTGGGTTATTTGTTTTTTTGATATTGAGCTGCATGAGCTGCTTGTAAATTTTGGAGATTAATCCTTTGTCAGTTGCTTCATTTGCAAATATTTTCTACCATTCTGAGGGTTGTCTTTTCATCTTGTTGATGGTTTCCTTTACTGTGCAAAAGCTTTTAAGTTTCGTTAGGTCCCACTTGTTTATTTTTCTTTTTATTTCCATTTCTCTAGGAGGTGGGTCAAAAAGGATCTTTCTGTGGTTTATGTTATAGAGTGTTCTGCCTATGTTTTCCTCTAAGAGTTTCATACTGTCTGGCATTACATTTAGGTCTTTAATCCATTTTGAGTGTTCTAATTTCATTCTTTTACATGTAGCTGTCCAGTTTTCCCAGCACCACTTATTGAAGAGACTGTCTTTTCTCCAGTCTATACTCTTGCCTCCTTTATAAAAAATAAGGTGACCATATGTGCATGGGTTTACCTCTGGGCTTTCTATCCTGTTCCATTGATTTATATTTCTGTTTTTGTGCCAATACCATATTACCTTGATTACTGTAGCTTTGCAGTATACTCTGAAGTCTGGGAGCCTGATTTCCCCAGCTCCATTTTTCTTTCTCAAGATTGCTTTGACTATTTGGGGTCTTTTTTGTCTCCATACAAATTATGACATTTTTTGTTCTAGTTCTGTGAAAAAAGGCTTTGGTAGTTTGATAGGGATTGCATTGAATTGGTAGATTGCTTTGGGTAGTATAGTCATTTTCACAATGTTGATTCTTCCAATCCAAGAACATGGTATATCTCTCAATCTGTTTGTATCATCTTTAATTTCTTTCATCAGTGTCTTATAGTTTTCTGCATACAGGTCTTTTTTCTCCTTAGGTAGGTTTATTCCTAGGTAGTTTATTCTTTTTGCTGCAAGGATAAATGGGAATGTTTCCCTAATAACTCTTCTAGATTTTTCAGTATTAGTGTATAGGAATGCAAGAGATTTCTGTGCATCCATTTTGTATCCTGCTACTTCACCAGGTTCATTGATTAGCTCTAGTAGTTTTACCTTTAGGATTAAGATGCTCTAGTAGTAGCATCTTTAGGATTCTCTATGTAAAGTATCATGTCATCTGCAAACGGTGACAGCTTTAGTTCTTTTCTGATTTGGATTCCTTTTATTTCTTTTTCTTCTCTGATTGCTGTGGCTAAAACTTCCAAAACTATGTTGAATAATAGTGGTGAGAGTGGGCAACCTTGTCTTATTCCTGATCTTAGTGGAAATGGTTTTAGTATTTCACCATTGAGGACGAGGTTGGCTCTGCATTTGTCATATATGACCTTTATTATGTTGAGGTGTGTTCCCTCTATGCCTACTTCCTGGAGGGTTTTTATCATAAATGAGTGTTGAATTTTGTCAAAAGCTTTTTCTGCATCTATTGAGATGATCATATGTATTTTCTCCTTCAATTTCTTAATATGGCTTATCACATTGTTTCATTTGCATATATTGAAGAATCCTTGCATTCCTAGGATAAACCCCACTTGATCATGGTGTATGATTCTTTTAATGTGTTGTTGGATTCTGTTTGCTAGTAATTTGTTGAGGATTTTTGCATCTATGTTCATCAGTGATATTGGCCTGTAGTTTTCTTTCTTTGTGACATCCTTGTCTGGTTTTGGTATCAGGGTGATGGTGGCCTCATAGAATGAGTTTGGGAGTGTTCCTCCCTCTACTATATTTTGGAAGAGTTTGAGAAGGATAAGTGTTAGCTCTTCTCTAAATGTTTGATAGAATTCACCTGTGAAGCCATCTGGTCCTGGGCTTTTGTTTGTTGGAAGATCTGTAATCACAGTTTCAATTTCATTACTTGTGATTGGTCTGTTTAAATTTTCTACTTCTTCATGGTTCAGTCTCAGAAGGTTGTACTTTTCCAAGAATTTGTCCATATCTGCCAAGTTGTCCATTTTATTGTCATATAGTTGCTTGTAGTAATCTCTCATGATCCTTTGTATTTCTGCAGTGTCTGTTGTTACTTCTCCTTTTTCATTTCTAATTCTACTGATTTGAGTCTTCTCCCTTTTTTTCTTGATGGGTCTGGCTGATGGTTTTTCAATTTTGTTTGTCTTCTCAAAGAACAAGCTTTTAGCTTTATTGATCTTTGCTATCATTTCCTTCATTTCTATTTCATTTATTTCTGATCTGGTTTTTACGATTTCTTTCCTTCTGCTATTTTTGGGGTTTTTTTGGTTCTTTTTCTCTAATTGCTTTAAGTGTAAAGTTAGGTTGTTTATTTGAGATTTTCCTTGTTTCTTGAGGTAGGATTGTATTGCTATAAACTTCCCTTTTAGAACTGATTTTGCTGCATCCCATAGGTTTTGGGTCATTGTGTTTTCACTGTCATTTATTTCTAGGTATTTTTTGATTTCTTCTTTGATGTCTTCAGTCATCTCTTGGTTATTAAGTAGTGTATTGTTTAGTATCCAGGTGTTTGTGTTTTTTACAGATTTTTTCCTGTCATTGATATCTAGTTTCAGAGCATTGTGGTTGGAAAAGATACTTGATATGATTTCAATTTTCTTAAATTTACCAAGGCTTGATTTGTGACCCAGGATATGATCTATCCTGGGGAATGTTCCAGGAGCACTTGAAGTAAAATGTGTATTCTGTTGTTTTTGGATGGAATGTCCTATAAATATAAAGTCCATCTTGTTTAATGTATCATTTAAAGCTTGCGATTCCTTATTTATTTTCATCTTGGAGGATCTGTCCATTGGTGAAAGTGGGGTGTTAAAGTCCCCTACTATGATTGTGTTACTGTCAATTTCCCCTTTTATGCCTGTTAGCATTTGCCTTATGTATTGAGGTACTCTTACATTGGATGCATAAATATTTACAATTGTTATATCTTCTTTGTGGATTTTTCCCTTGATCATTATGTAGTGTCCTTCTTTGTCTCTTGTATTTGTTTTTATTTTAAAGTCTATTTTGTCTGATATGAGAATTGCTACTCCAGCCTTCTTTTGATTTCCATTTGAATGGAATATTTTTTCTATCCCCTCACTTTCAGTCTGTATGTGTCCCATGGTCTGCAGTGGGTCTCTTGTAGACAGCATACATACAGGTCTTGTTTTTTTATCCATTCGGCCAGTCTATGTCTTTTGGTGGAAGCATTTAATCCATTTACATTTAAGGTAATTATTGATATGTATGTTCCTATTACCATTTTCTTGATTGTTTTGGGTTTGTTATTGTAGGTCTTTTCCTTCTCTTGTGTTTCCTGCCTAGAGAAGTTCCTTTAGCATTTGTTGTAAAGCTGGTTTGGTGGTGCTGAATTCTCTTAGCTTTTGCTTGTCTATAAAGCTTTTAATTTCTGTCAAATCTGAATGACATCCTTGCTGGGTAGAATAAGCTTGCTTGTAGGCTTTTTTCCCTTTCATCACTTTAAATATGTCCTGCCACTCCCTTCTGGCTTGCAGAGTTTCTGCTGAAAGATCAGCTGTTAACCTGATGCAGATTCTCTTGTATGTTTGTTGTTTTCCCTTGCTGCTCTTAATATTGTTTTATTTGTATTTAATTTTTGATAGTTTGATTAATATGTGTCTTGGCATGTTTCTCCTTGGATTTATCCTGTATGGGACTCTCTGCACTTCCTGGAGTTGATTGACTATTTCCTTTCTCATATTAGGGAAGTTTTCAACTATAATCTCTTCAAATATTTTCTCAGACTCTTTGTCTCTTCTTCTTCTGGGACCCCTATAATTCAAATGTTGGTGCATTTAATGTTGACCCAGAGGTCTCTAAGACTGCCCTCAATTATTTTCATTCTTTTTTCTTTATTCTGCTCTGCAGTAGTTATTTCCACTATTTTATCTTCCAGGTCACTTATCCATTCTTCTGCCTCAGTTATTCTACTATTGATTCCTTCTAGAGAATTTTTAATTTCATTTATTGTGTTGTTCATCATTGTTTGTTTGCTCTTTTGTTCTTCTAGGTCCTTGTTAAATGTTTCTTATATTTTTCCATTCTATTTCCAAGATTTTGGATCATCTTTACTATCATTACTCTGAATTCTTCTTCAGTTAGACTGCCTATTTCTTCTTCATTTGTTTGGTCTGGTGGGTTTTTACCTTGCTCCTTCATCTGCTGTGTGTTTCTCTGTCTTCTCCTTTTGCTTAACTCACTGTGTTTGGGGTCTCCTTTTCACAGGCTTCAGGTTTGTAGTTCCTGTTGTTTTTGGTGTCTGCCCCAGTGGTGTGTTTTGGGATGTCTGTGTCCTTGTTATGATTTTAGGTAGCCTCTCTGCTAATGGGTGGGGTTGTGTTCCTGTCTTGGTAGTTGTTTGGCATAGTGTGTCCAGCACTGTAGGTGGCTGGTTGTTGAGTGGAGCTCGGTCTTAGCATTGAAATGGAGATCTCTTGGAAAGCTTTCACCCTTTGATATTATGTGGAGCTGGGAAGTCTCTGGTGGACCAACATACTGAACTCAGCTCTCCCACCTCATAGGCACAGGCCTGACACCCGGCCGGAGCACCAAGACCCTGTCAGTCACAAGGCTTCTACCTTTCCCAGTTTTGCTAGGGTCAGTCCTATGGCATTGGGATGATGTGGGCTCCTTGTAGAGCAAAGGCCAGTCTTCCCACCATTCAGCCTAGGAGGCTGTACTTTTGCCTTACATCTCAAATGATCATTTTTGTGAAAAACAAACAAAATCCAAACATGAGAAATCTGTTCTAAGCCCATCAAGGAATGTTCAGGATTATTAAAGATGCTTTTTTCTAATCCTCAGACAAGCCCGTGAATGGTTACAAATGGATGGCTGCCTTGGAATACCATTCTTGGCCAAGAAACAGGATTCCAAGTAACCAATTGGCTCAGTTAAAAGATTCCCTATTTCCAGAGCCAGCTTCACGCACCCACACAGGGTCATTCTGGGTCAAGGGCCAGGCTCCTCCAAACTAAGCACTTTTACTAGTAAACAAAATCTTTATGGATTTCAGTCTGTGCTTCATCTAGAAGGGCAAAATGTAATTTGGTATGGTATAGAGCTCAAGTCAGTTTTGAAAATCAAAAGCCCCTATCACATTTTAAATTAGGATCTAAAATGGTTAAAATCATATTTTTTCCATTCGTGAAAATGAAAAGAGAAGACTTCATGAATTGTGAGTGCATTAAAAATCACAAATTGCATTTTCCATAGCTTTGATATATTCAATATTCAAATCTTTATAAACATAATTTCCAGGAAACATTTGTATATTTAAAATGTCGAGACAGACAATGTAAGGAAAGATAGACTTGCTTTGTAAGAAAGTGTTTAAGAAGGTATTAATTCAATCAAATAGGAATAGTATGCACTTACTATCTTATTAGGTAGTATGTCAGCATCCTACTCAGTTTAGTAAGTGGAGAGAATATGATAATAATACAAACAAGATTTTAATTGAAATCCCAGTTTAGCTCTGCTCTTGACCTTGGGTTCATAGTGTATGCTTTAGGTCTGGGCCTTTACATGTCCCCAAGACTAAATATATTTAAGAGAGAGGCATTCTTCAGTCAATTCTTGGACCTGGTCACAAAACTAATTCAGAGAAATTAGTGGGTCACTAGAATAATCTCTGTGTACAAAAGAGAGAATTACTAGAGATATCAGTGAATATTTCCTTTCTAATTTTCTTGATGCTTCTCAAATTCCAAATTTCATGCTCCCCATCACACAAGAAATAATTGTTTTACTTGTATTTTGTGCAATTTAAATAAAAATACGACTTTCATTTCTACATCTTTAAAATTTCATTTTCTCCCATTGTGTTACTTGGAAATTGAGTCCAAGCACTTTTATGACTTAATGCACTTTATCTAGTAACTTTACCCATTTATCCAAAGTACATTAATTGTACCTCCTTTCTCTCTACCTGTGTAAAGTCTAATTTGTTTTACTTACCTCATCTCTTTGTAAGTGTTGAATGCCCTATAGACCATATTGTTTTATTATGAGATATTTAATTGAGTAATATCCTCAGACAAACATGGCTTGGTGAGAGTGTGTGTGTGTGTGTGTGTGTGTGTGTGTGTGTGTGTGTGTGTGTGCCTGAGTGGGCATGCATGTGCACACATGTCAGAAACCTGGAAAGAAGCTGAAAAAGAGCACTGGTCAGTCCAAACACAATAAAAAATTGGCTTGGAAAATCACCAAGGATGGAGTGTAGTTTCTTGAGAACACTATTTTTTTTTTCCAATTCAGTCACTGTTGCAAAACCTGAAGCTCCTAGAAATTGATTAATCTCTTTTCAATTCAAACTAATTGGATTTATGGTATAAAAGCACTCTGCTAGGAGAAAATGAAAGATTATATTTTACTCTTTGATTCTCACTTAATGATTTATTTTTAACTTGTTATATTTACTTGGCTCTTTCTATTTTGTATCAACCTATGGGTTAGACAATGCATTAAAACTGTAGAGTTAGAAAATAAAAACTGTAGAGTTTACACTTTCAAATCCACTTGCTATGATAAATTTTTCCATGTAGGAATTCTTTTTTCTTATGAATTGCATTATAATTGTTAGCGTCAAACAGAAAGTAACTTGCAAGTAGGACTACAATGAATTATTTTCAATTTATGAGGATGAGAAAGATGAATAAACATTTTAGGAGAAGATCATAGTCTGAAACTTTCTGATTAATGTTTTCAATGCCAAGAGTCTTACATAAACACACAGGCACAGACATTTATCTAAATGGGACTTGTGATTATCCAAACTCTCTGAGCTTCAGTTTTCTCATTTGAAAATGGGTGAAAATATGTAAGCAATTTATAGAACACCATAGAAAAAATAAGTCCAAGTACGTAGCAGTTCTCTGAATGAAAGAGCATGTAGGTTGGACCTACAGGTTGTACAGTTGGTGACAATACGGGGTAAGTGGAGAGAATATGATAATAATACATACAAGATAAAGTTGCCTTGTATGTGGATAGCATAATTAATATTTTATACATCGATGCTCAAGGCCATCCCTTTGCAAAATTATTTAAGATATATTTATACAATTTGCAGATGATGAAGGTGATGAAAAATGAAAAAATGTGGATACTTCCATTTATCTTTTTAGAAACAAAAGATGAAATGGGAAGTTGATATGCTGTATATCCAACAGGAAAATTATGATTCTAAGTTTCATGATACTATTGTATCTTAGAATTGAAAGGATTAAGATCAGGCCTTAACTGATATTCAATCACACTTAAAAAGTACTTGTACAACAACAATAACAGCATACACCACTGCTATAACTGGTATTACTACTAATATCAATGGTGGTAAATATTTGCTATTTGTGAAGCCATGTGCTGTTTGCTTTACTTACATTGCTTCACTGAATCTTAAAGTTCTTTTTATGATTGCTTCTGTTATAAAGATGAAGAAACTGATGCAAAGACTTTGGAGCAAACGGCTCTAAATCACTTAGGAGTAATGCCAAAGTCACTGACTCCAGTCTTGTTTACTCCAGAGTCCAATTCTTAACAAACATGGTGCAGTGTCATATTTCAAGAGGGATGGGAATCCCTAAAATATATATGTTTAAAAAAATATATATATATATGTATTTCTTTATTTAGGAAGTTGTATTTATTTTCTATTGCTGACATTAAAATTACCACAAACTGGCTTAAAACCACACACATTTAATATTCTAGAGCTCTGTATGTCAGAAGCCTTGTATAGTTCTCACCAATCTAAGACCACGATGTTGGCAGGGCTGCATTTTTTTTTTTTTTTTTAGAGGCTATAGGGGAGAATCTGTTTCCTGCTCATTCAAAGTTCAGCAGAGTTTGGTGTGACGTGCTTGTAAGATGGAGGTCCCAGTTTCTTTGGTGGCTGTTGGCTAGGGCCACGCTTAGAGTCTAGAAGCCTTTCCCCCACCCTTGCACATAGCCACCTGCATCTCAGAACCAGCAATGGGAATTACATTCTTCTCAGGCTATCATCTCTCTGTCCCTTCTGATATGGCACTCTGTAGTGGAGAAAGGGTCTCTGCTTTTAGGCACTCATGTGATTAGATTGATTCCACTGGAATAACTCAGTCTATTCTCATCTCAAAATCTGTGTCCTGAATCACATCTACAAATTCCCTTTTGCCATGACAACACTTCACAGGTCTGGAGTTTAGGGTGTGGACATCTTTGGGGTCCATTACTCTGCTTGCACACAAAAATCACTGAAGGCTCACTTCACAGCACAACCTTGTGTATTCTTTCATTTAACATTGTCATCATTGTCATCACCATCATCATGATCATAATTATTATTTGACATATCAACTTCAGGTAAGGAATAATTAACAGAATAAAAGTATTAAATCAATCTCAGCTTTCTCTCCGAGTGTGTGTGTGTGTGTGTGTGTGTGTGTGTGTGTGCATGTGCATTATAGAGGGGGTGAAAGGCCTAGAATTGTTTTAGTAGAATTTTAAAAAATTATTTCTCCACCACCCATGCATGTTCTCAATTACCCAAGTCAATATGTGAGAAGAGAAACAAGATTTCAATTATTAGACTTAAGAGAAATTTTATTCAGAAATTTTATTTCAGGGTAGATACGCCCTGATTAGACACTAGATTTTTAGATTCTCTCTCTCTCGATCTCATGCCTGCCTTTCTCTCTCCCTTAATGGTAAGATTTTAGGGATACTGGCAATTTTGTCAAATTGAGGTAAAGAAAGCATTGCCAGTGAAACTCCCTTTGTTTCGGAAACACATGAGGATGAATACTTTGTTTACATAGATATGGTATGACAAATTTTCACAACTTTTGTATTGAGATAACTCTACTGTCCTTGATTCTGAAAATAGCCTTAGTGTTATGTTTTCTTTAGTAATAAAAAATTCAGAGTGTCTTTAGATAGACCTACCCTTAAGAAAGAAAGATTTCATTTCATGAAAACAGCTTTTGACTACCGGGACCACCATGTGGAACTAATTCAGGTTGAATATCCAAGACTTTGAGAAGATTGTTGTTGACATTTGGTGGTTGCATCATATCCTTTGCTTTTATCCCTCACTTTAGGAGTTTAGTAAGCAAGAAGTATTTGTGTTGGGTACCTGTAGGTACAACTTGTATCACACACCTGAGCTTGAAGAATAGCTGCAGAGAGCAACAATCCAGGAAAACAGGATGCTTCCATGACTGATTCAGACTTTCAGGCAATGTAATGAAGATTGACTTATTCCAACTGAGTGAGCCACTGTGGAGGTTCATGGGAATGTCAAGGAAGAGAATTCCCAGGAGAATAATGGCCAACTTATAATTTGCAAGGTGGGACTCATAGTCATTTAAAAGCGGATACAACTTTGTTTTTGCTACCAAAATTATTAAAGCAGGTTCTATCAACTACAGTCTATGGAATTCAACCTAAATTCATGATCTTGATGGAGTATTGATAACCAGAGATAAGTGCAAATTCACTCTTAATTTTAAAACAACCTATAAATCTTTATGAAACATTTAAAGAAAACAACTAGAAAGTGATAACGTTTGGCAAAATCTTCTGAAGAAATTTCAGTTCAGCTTTGCCACAGTTGGTCACACTGGGAGTTTCTGTATTGCTTAGTAAATAAGAGGACAAGCTCTCGAGTAAGACCACCTGGGTTAACATTTTGACCCCATATTTCACTTGCCACAAGAACTTAGAGAAGTCACTTAACCTGTCTTCATCTCAGTTTCCTATCTTTAATATGGAAAAAAATAATAGTACCAATGTAAGAGGTTTGTTGTGATGATTAATTTAGTTAGTATATGCAAAGGTTAGCTCAGCACACTTAGATGATTAGTAATATTAGCAAGTATATGATGATCCTCGCTCACTTCTCCATAGAGAGGTGCTTTGTTCAACAAATCCTAAAGGCCTATGTGTCTCAATCACACCACTTTCTATAAGTCCTTTACTGATAAAATAATTGAATGGGACAACTCTGATATGGTATTATGTTATCATCTGTGATCAAGTGGGGAAAAATCTGGTCTCAACTGTGGCCCTAGTGAAGGAAGCATAATCATGAAAGGTCAGGTAACAGAGATGCCATAAAACTTGATCATCAACACATGGACTTCAATTCCATCAGCTTTTATCCAACAAATTCTGACATTGTTGTTACAATGTATTATACAGATTGAGCATCTCATTACACCTGCGTAAAAAAGATTCCTTAATTTATTTCTAATCCCAATCTGTAACCTTATAAGCATACAACCAGAGTTCACCAAAGAGATCTTAAAGAGCTAAAACTTTTGGATAAGACTGCCAAGACTCTAGGAATCCTAAAAAAACTTGTCAAAAATATGATTTTCTTGTAACTTTCAGGAAGATCATTGAAAGGGAACTGCCTAAATATATACATTTTAAAGATGCTGAATCAGGCTTAGACTCTGAAATCCTAAAGCTTATTTTAAGCCTCTGCCTAGAAAAAGAATGTGTAATATCTTGTATCATCAGAGTCCTAGGGTATAACAAGATACTTCTGTCCCTAAAATTGATACGTTCATCATTTGAACAAGGGTCAAGGTCTTAGGGCAAGCAACAGAAAAGTGGTATTTATAAAGTATAGTAACAGTTCAGAAACAAGAGCAGAGTCTCAGGTGTGATCCTCACATCCCAGGGGAAGACATCTTTTAATATATAGCTAATATAGTCTACTAAGATGCCAGAAGTGTTACAGTCACCAAGTAGCAAAAAGAAAGAACTTGTTCTGAAATGTGAAGTCATTTGTATTCTGTGGATGAACAAGTGCTTCAGGAGAAGTGTCCAAGAGTTTAGTGACTTAGCCTGGGATTTGAGAGTGTTAAGAACCGTAGATTTGTGCAAGTTAAAGTACTGCTCATCGGAGAGATGCTTGCTTGTGTAGTATGGCTTAGAAGAGTAATTGAAGTTAGTTGCTAAGGTAGCAATGGATCAGAAAATGTATACAGAGCCTGTTTTCAATAGCTAGGGACAAGAATTTATAAGTAAGACACTTTCAATGATGTCCCAAGTATCAGTCAATGGATATTTGCTTTGTATTTCCAAAGAGACTGCACTCTGAGTCAATGACAGAGGATGACAAAATGACAAAATGACAGAGAATAAGGAAGAAAGCGGGAGAAAGTCTTCTGAAAATACATAAAAATGAGGAACCATTCTTAAAAGGGAAGTTCCCCTTATCCTGTAAGATTCTTGTGGGGAGAATTGGGGATGGATGTGGATGATTCCTTAGAAGGCCTAAAATGGACACAAACTATAAAAAGAGATAATGAAGTAGTCCAAATGATAAAACTTCCTAAGCTATTACAGGTGTAAGAAATGTGGCCATATGCAAATGAAATATTATCCGGATGACCTGAGGTATTTACGATGTAAAAAATCAAGGATTGCAAGTGACAATTCCTTATGTAATTTTATAATAGGCTCCAAAGCTATTAAAAATCAGAACTGACCAAGACTGTGCTGTATAGATTCAGTTTGCCAGTAAAACAGCTCTATGATTTTAAGGCTGGAATCATTTGACTGTGTGTTGTGATCATGTCTTGATGGTCACACAGAAGTAATGGATGCAGTAATAATTTAGTGCCTTGAAATCAAAGCATTCAGTAGCTGAGCACGTTGAGAGGAAGTAACATGGACTTCTTTACATAATGTATTTTAGTACTGTGCATGGCATGAAGCAATAGCACCTGTGGGTATTTTTCATCTCTTGTATTTTGGAAAGTGGTACTTGTTGCAGTTAACTTCTGACCACTATTGAGTCTGCCCAATCATGTTATTAAAAGGGAAATATTTCCAGTGAAGAGTAGAAAAAGGGACTGGAGAAAATGACAGGACCCTTGAACATTATGATCTAAAAACACTAAAATCCCTGAGGTTGTTTCATGAGGCCAGCTTAAATTGACACCAGTTATTGGAGTCCCAGGACAACATACATTTCTATTCCTTTTTGTTAGTGAGGAAGAGATTCAAGAAAAACATGAATGTGTATTGTTTACTGAATAACACTTAATGCCATAAAATATACCAATGCACTGTGCTCCACGTTTGAAATGCCCTCGTCTACTTGATAAAAGCCAGGGGATATGAAAGCTGGATTTAAAGGAGCAGACATTATCAAACATTTATAGTTGAAGAAGACAAAGTAAAGAGAAATTTAATCTCTTTATTAAGATGCACTCATTTGAAAGGATGTTTATGGGATCTCATATATTTCTAGAATTTAATGTTTGGTGGGTAAAAGTAATTCAGAGCATTATAATTATTGTTATATTTTTTACTTTAAGATGCTTTCCTTTAGGTTGCAAAACTAGACTTTAGCAGAGCCTTTATAAGACTACCTGCTGGCAGATATAAACCTATTTTCTCTGAAGCTAGATAAAATGTGTCAAAACAGTAGTGGAGGGCTTCCCTGGTGGCGCAGTGGTTGAGAGTCCGCCTGCCGATGCAGGGGACACAGGTTCGTGCCCCGGTCCGGGAAGATCCCGCATGCCGCGGAGCGGCTGGGCCCGTGAGCCATGGCCGCTGAGCCTGCGCGTCCGGAGCCTGTGCTCCGCAACAGGAGAGGCCACAACAGTGAGAGGCCCGCGTACCGCAAAAAAAACAAAAAAACAAACAAAAAAACCCAGTAGTGCAATATAATCCTAAAAAAATCGCTTCTAGACTATCCATTAATTATAGAAGAATTCCTATGACTTCCAGGTATGATAACATTACAGAAAATTTGTAAAACACTATTCTGCACATTTGCATAATAAGCCCCATCTCTACATGCATCTCTCTGAAAAAGACACTCAGAGAACCACTGGAATCAGGAGGAAGAATACTGTCACCAGATATTGAGTTCAGCACAAAGTAAATCTGAAGTCGGAAGTTCTTCCACTGTGATTCTTTAGCTGAGTTGCCCTGAGAAAATCTCTTAAATTTGTGTATCTTTCGTGTCCTTATATGAAAAATGGAGAGCATCATTATCTCTCTGCATCACGTAATTATGTTCAGTGTCAAAGTTAAAAATGCAATAATCCATAAATAAAAGATCACATGAAAATCAACAAACAGATCATGAACATTTATGAGAGGTTTAAAAATACACCCATACTTGTGCTACTATTTAAGATTTTTGAAAGATACCAAAACAATCCAATGGGGGGAAGGCAAATATTTTCATCAGATGATGCTGGAATAAATGGTTATTTTGTGGGGAAAAACTCTCTATTCCTACCTCATATTATACACACAAAAAATTCAGATGCATCATAAATTTAACTACAAAGTTAAAACCATTAAGCTTTTAGAGAAAAACATAGAAGAATTTTTTCATGATTTGAGGGTAGGCAAAAAATAACTTTTAACTATAAAAAGGGGCAAATACAAATTAAATATTAGAAGCTGGATTCTCCCTGTTAAAAATAAAAGAGACACCCCTCCCCCTTTTTCTTAGAGCACCTACTTTAGAAATTTGTAAGGTCTTTTGCTGTCCTTTGAAGTGTACATAAGTCTTTTTAAGGGCTAAATAACCCCTTTGTCAGCTTTAAGACCCAGAAAAGTCTTTCTCAAAGACATGGGGGACATCTCTTTGAAAAAGTAATCATCAGGGAAGATAACGCCCCATTTCTTAGTTTCTGTGGGAGGGTAGAAGCCTAAGTTTGGTGGATGCCATGCTCCAAGTTGTAAAACTTTCTCTTGTCATAAAAGTATGAGAAATTAATTGTTCCTTTAGATAAAGCCAATTAACTAACACAGATGGTGATCATCCCAATTAACAAGTGAATGCAGGATGAGCTATAAGTGACAAATGGTACAGTCCATTCTTCTTACGTAGTTATTTTTTATCTTAACAATTTGTATGTAAGGGGTTGAATCTGTTTGGCTATAGAAAAGGTTGATTCTTTTTTTTTTTTCTATCTTGATTATCACTTAGTAGATTGCCTGTGATGTACATCATATTCCAGTTTAGTACATGCTCAATAATAAATGTTTTCTCTTCTACTTTTTTGGAGAGGTTTTCTGGGTTGGGAGATTTTGTTTTTAATTATATTTCTCCAACAACTCTGGTGAGAAGGGTAGGGTATCTAGCGGTTCCTGAACTGAGTGAACTGGCTAAAAGTCTGTGGCCACACAACAGTCAGGTATGAGACCCTGAATTATAAAAAGTCTCCTTTGTAGTTATCCTCTCTTTGGAATACTAGCTGGATGAACCATCTTCCCCAAATTTAAGATTTAACTTTGAATAAGCCTGTGGAATTCAGGCTCTAAATCCTGACAGGATCATTATATGATTGGAAGATATAGAAAATCAGAAATGTTGCTTGCAGAGTTTTCCCTTAAGGGGTTAATATCTCTCTGTCATATCTGGAATGGGTATATGAGAATCTAGTCTTACAGTAGCCTAGGGTTGGTTCTTTTAATTTGGATTAATTAATGTATTTGTTGGGGCCTCATCCCAAGCAAATGAAGTACTGATATTTATGGGATAAATATCACTACAAGAAAAGAAAAACTGAGTGATTTGGATAGCTAGAAGAAAAGAATGAGAAAAAAAATGAAAAAGGAAATGTGAGAATTAAAGGCATTTTCTGTTGTACACAAACCTTTTCCTCCTCCTTTTTCTGCTTTCTCTGGCCCCTCTGCTCCCCCTGCATGTTTATCCCTCGTTGCCTCAAACTGACTCTGGGGAAGAGGGAGGTGATGATATTTCAGATGAGTGGTTCCCTTCATTAGTGGATTTTCCTCTAAAGTGGGATGAGGGCACAACTTCTTTAGCTGGTAATGAATTACCTGCTCTCTTTGAGGACACAGTTTTGTGCACCTTGTGGCCTAGCCCTGAGTCACTTCATTTCTTAGCCCAGATTCCAACTGGAAGAGTTCCTTCTCATACACACACCATGTAGGTAGGAAGACAGACATGATGAAAGACATAATCAGGGGAAAATTGAAAAATTAGGTTAAAATAAGCTTGCTCCGGTGTGAAAATGGAGATCTGCTGAAATGACCACTTGGTAAAAAACAAACAAGGTGTTAAGTTCATGAATGTCAACATGGAAAGAGAACCAATAAATCATATAATTTACCTTTTCCTTGTCTCAATATGAGGAAAACCAGCCCTCCTATTTGGATTGCCAGAAAAGCTGAGGCCACTGATGCACGTGCCCAGGACTGCCTTGCTATCCACATGCCTTCCCTTGACAGCTGATATTACTCATTTGAAGACTTCTTTTGCCAGTATCCTAGAAGTCTGCAGAAATACTCAGAAGCATGTTTTCAGCTTAGAGACTGGCTACCGCATAGATTTCTGCAACCAGAAAACTTTGCTCCTTTGATAGAGCAAACATATTGGGATCCAGAAATCACCACATCAATGGTATCGTGGCCAAGGAAGTCAACTATCTGCCATTGGAGCTCCCCACCCCTCAAATACAGAAAAATTAAGGACTTTAGAAAACCATCGAGAGGGACTGCTAGTGGCAGTACTTGAAGGCTTTCCCCTAAAGGTGAGCTAGGAGAAGTTGCAGGTGTACCCAGAAGACAGGTGAGTTCCCCCATTGATTTCCATCAAGTGGTTCATTGAAGCTTTCTCAAAATTCACTGGCATGAACCTGGGGGTAGATCAAAATCACACTCTAGTCTTTAGCAAATTTTGTCTCAGCTTCCTTGTTGACTACCTGTGCCAAGGTACAGAAGAGGTGGTAGAATGGCAAGGACATACTATTACTCAAATTTTAGCAGCAGCTTCTAAGTTTTCGGACAGCCTAGAGACAAAGAAATTAAGGACCACGGTGTTGGCTGCTCAGTTATAACTCAATAAAGGGAATAGTCTAGAATTTGGCCAACGTATAAAGAGAAGAAAGGACAAAGGGAGCTTATATGTTATTACTTCAAAAAGCCAGGACATTGAAAGAGGAGTTGCAGAGACTCTGGGGTATGCAGGAGTTGTAAGAACAAGAGTATCAAGAAATCCTAGGACAAATCCTCAGCTAGGAAATATTTAGCAAAAGGCTCAACGTTGACAGATTGAGGAAATTTTACAGGTAGGAACTGGTAAACCATATATGTCCTCAGGCTAATCTATCCGTGCCTCCTCTGACAGATACTCGTGCTACTATTCTGCAATTTCCTTGGAAATGTTTCTCTGGTGACAGATCACTACAGGTTGTCAGTATCTCAGCTCAGCTTTCTATGTCTTCTTTTTCCTTCATGGTTTCCATACAGATAGGTCCTTTCACTGAGGAACATGTGTTCTTTTTTTCTCCTGATTCTCTGGTAACTGTAATGCAGAGATACCTGTTGTGCAGCTTAAAGGCTGCTTCTGTGCTCTGGATGCAGGATCTGTGGAGCATCTTGGGAAAAGACACCTAATTTGGTTATAATGTGCCTTCTGAAAGAAGAGTGGTTTTGCAGAGAGTCCCGGTCTTATACTGTGCTAGAAAAAGCACCTCAATCAGAAACAAACTGGGAAACAATAGGGAATAATAATATGCATTTAATTTGAGATACAGAACCAACAAAAATAGTTTACTAAAAGGATAAGCCATGGCCATATGTAAAACTGTATCCTTGGTCTAGAACTTAATTAAAAGGAATAAAAATGATTATAAAAGAATTCAAAAAACAAAGAATAATTTGAAAATGGGACACTCACATTGTGATACCTCCAGTAAAGAAAGGATGGTAAATTTGATAAAGATGGCCAAGTTTTATATAGATCTAAATAATCTATTTTTCCCAACCCTACAACTATTCTGACATCTGATTTTGGTACTATT
Source organism: Delphinus delphis (assembly GCF_949987515.2). NCBI lineage: Eukaryota > Metazoa > Chordata > Mammalia > Artiodactyla > Delphinidae > Delphinus > Delphinus delphis. The sequence continues at coordinate 90,056,166 of NC_082690.1, forward strand.
GTCTACAAAATTTTCTCTGTAATTGATCTATGTTTTGCAATTTCTTTCTTTCCTTCCTCTCTTTCTTTCCCTCTCTTCTCCCCTCTCCTTTCTTCTTTGCTACTGGGAGTCTATAGTTTTGTTTGCTTATTTTTTATTTTTTTATTTTTTTACAAAAGAGTCCAGTATTTATGGCAAAGAATTCCTCAAAAATTTCAGGGCTCTCTTATCTTTTCATCTAATCCTCTATGAGAGAGAGAGAGAAAGGGAGAAATTTAAAGGCATTCATCCAACCAGATGGATTTTAATTATTCAAAATGTAGATGATTTGCTGATAGCCTCTGAAACTGGAAAGCAATGCAAATGTGATACTTTGATTTGTTAACATTTTTTGCTTCACAAGGACATAAACCCTCACTGGAAAAATTGTAATATTGCTCAACTGAGGCAAAACATTTAGGACATTTGTCGTCAACTGTAGTGTTACAGTTGTCAACTGTAGTGTTACAGGTGTCGTCAACACCAAGTGTTACAACCTATCAGTCAGTACATTTTGAAATTAAAACAGTCTACTACCAAAAATCAGACAATTTCGGGGACTAGCACAGTATTGTAGAGAGTGGATTCCAGCTTTTGCAGAGTGAGCAAACACTCTGATGGAGATATTGCATGATAATTCTCCAGATCCTCTGGTCTGAACTCCAGAATCTGAAGAGGTGTTTGAACAACTGAATTTGGCAGTAGCCTCCACCCCAGCATAGCAGATTCCAAATTTTAAGAAACCTGACCTGATTTATCTGCTATTCCTTTTTTATTGCATATTTGATAATGTTCACTGATAGGTTGGGACAAAAGTGGCTCACTTAAGGCTTCCTATGCTGTGATGACATCATAATTCCTTAGAAGCTCATGATTTGTCTGTGAGTCTGCACAAGCAGACACATGAATAGTATTTACTAGAGCTGCAATTCTTGGTTCTGGATTTAATATGGATATATACTAATAAATACATGATTCTTTTCTGTCGTACAAAGACTAATTTTAAAAACAGAGGATTTTTAATTCAGTGAGAACTAAAATATATCATGGAAAATAATGATAGCTGTTTTGTCAGAGGTTTTACAACTACCTGCTCAGATATCAGTAAGTCATTGCAGAGCTCACACAGAGCAGAAGGATGAAGTTTCTAAACACAATAATCTTGCTGACAGAGCTGCAATGGCTTCTGGAAGTTCTACTTTTAAAAGAATAAACTTTTGGCAAAGGCCACAAAAGCAAAAATAAACAAATGGGACTACATCGAACTAGAAAGCTTCTGGTCAGCAAAGGGAACCATAAACAAAATGAAAAGACAACCTGTGGAATGGGAGAAAATATTTGCAAACCACATATTTAATAGGGGTTATATTAAAGCTATACAGGGAACTCATACAACTCAATAGCAACAAAACAAAACAAAAACAAACAAACAAAAACACCAAGTAACCCATTTTAAAAATGGGCAAAGGACCTGAATAGACATTTTCCCAAAGAAGTCATACAAATTGCATGAAAAAGTGCTCAACATCAATAATCATCAGGGAAATGCAAGTCAAAACCACATTGAGATATCACCTCATATCTGTTAAGATGGTGCTTATACAAAAAGGTAATACATGCTGTTGAGTATTTACAGAATAAGGAAACCTGTACACTGTTAGTGGTAATGTAAATTGGTACAGCCACTATGAAAAGCATTATGGAGATTTTTCAAAAAATTAAAAATAAAATTACCATATGATCCAGCTAGCCCACTTCTGGGTATATATATCTAAAGGAAACAAAACCATTATCTACAAGAGATAGCTGTACTTCCATGTTTGTTACAGCACTATTCACAACAGCCAAGGTATGGGAAGAACCTAAGTGTCTGTAAACAGATGAATGGATCAAGAAAATGTGATGTACACACACCCCCACACACATATAGGAATATTATTCAGCCTTAAGAAAGAAGGAAGTCCTATCATTTATAATAAACAAATGGATGAACCTACAGAGCATTACACTAAGTGTAACTCATACAACTCAGGCAGAGAGAGACAAATACTGTGTGGTATCACTTATATGTGGAATCTAAAAAAAAAAGTCAAACTCACAGGAAAAGTGAGTATAAAAGTATTTGCCAGGGACTGCGGTTGGGGGAAATAGGGAAAGTTTGAAAAAAAGAAAAAAAAGTACACATTGTCAGTTACAGGGAGAATGAGATCTGAGGATCTAATCTGTAACATGGCAACTATAGTGGACAACACTGTATTATATAATAGAAATTTGCTAAGAGGGTAGCAATTAAATGTTTTCACAAAAAAAAAAAAAGAAAAGAAATATGTGAGGTGAGACATGTGTTAACTAATGGGAGAATTTTTTCACAATGTATACGTATATCAAATCATCATACTGCACACTTTAAACATGTTACAATTTTATTTGTTAATTATATATCAATAAAGCTGGAAAAATATCTTGTTCCTTTTCAAAAAATATGCTTCGCAAAAGAAAATCGACAAATGGATTATAAAAGGGACTACAAAGATGTTTCACCGGACAATGGAACTTGTTTAACAAAGTCAGTCCTACAGCACAGTCTCAATTTGCTTGGTTAGTGTTGTTGTGCCATCAACAAATGCATATGAATAAAAGAGGGATTTAAGGAGACGAGACTTTTAATATGGAGACTAGACTAGACTAGACTAGACTTTTAATAAGGAGACTAGACTTTTAATATGGAGACTAGACTAGACTAGACTAGACTTTTAATAAGGAGACTAGACTTTTAATATGCCTACCAGAAACAGATAACATGATTCAAAACATATTAGAATGATGTGCTCTTTATCAGCAGAACTGTTTGCAGGCCACTGCCAAGGTAGTCACAGGAAGTTCTCCGTGACCAACTTTACCAGCACCTGGCAGCAGTTGGATTTCACAGAACTAACGTCTGTAAAAGGCAAGAGTTATGGTGTGTACGATGTCTGGATGGCCCAAAGTCTTTTCCCCTTTAAAAATTAATAGGCAGGCAGTGGTATAGACTCCCTTAGTACATGTAATTTCCACTTTTGGGATACCAGAGTACATTGGCTAGGACAGGAGAAGTCAGTTTATTCCTATTGTTTTCCAAGCATTATGCCAATATTTGTAAAGTCCTATAAACCTCAGTCCTCAGGACAAGTAGAACTAATGAATCAAACCACATAACTCACTAAGATTCTGAAACTTACTACATGCAGTAAGACGGCCCAGAGCTTTACCATTAGCCTTGTTAAAAATTAGAATGACACCTGTGAGCAAGCATGGAATTTCACTCTTCAAATTTGCTTGGCAGGCCTATGAAATTGGGTCTGAGACCGTGTCCTGTTCCTTATTTAACTGAATCCTCTTTAATCACATTCACTACTTAAAGGGACTTCTCTTTTCCCTAGAAGCCCTGAGACATAACGCCATCTTGAAAAGACTTGGAAGAAGTTGGCCACCCCATTAACCAGGAAATCCCATTCATCTGAAAGTGTCCCACCTTCAGTGTTCAGAAGCCTGAAAGATGGGCTGTCACTGTTTTGAGAGAGACCCTTTCAAGTGCTGCTGATCACCCATATGATTAGGATCTAAGTGAAAAATTAGACAAACAAACAAGCAAAATCCAGCAATTCATGCTTTACATGTGAAGCCAACACCATCTCAGGAAGACTGGACTGTGTTCCCTAAAAGGATTTAAAACTCTAATTTTTTTGGAGTAACTGATGGTGGTAGTGAACTAAACTGGAAAAAATATATTTAGCAAACTTATTACTATTCTCGTAGTCGGCCTTGCTCACAGTAAGGTTATTTCAATTACTTTAAGCATCACAACTTTCTAAAACACAAACATGTTATTGTTACTTTACTTTTTCTTTCTATACTCCCAGTACTTGTTTCCACAGTCTTATTTCTGATTAGCTCTAAACTGTCCTTCCAGTATAACTAGTATCTGGACTCATAAGTCCAACAGTCTGATTATTGACAGAGAAAAAATGGACAGTCTTCATTAGTAAATTTTTATAAAAACAAAGTAAAAGTAATTAGGATGCATCCAAGTATTCAAGCTCTAAATTTGACACAAAAATGCTGCTTAATTGTTTCATTGGAAGGGTGATACAGGAAAGAAAAGAAAAACATTGAATTAATAGACTAACAGAAATCTGGCATTTACAGATAGAGACTGCAAAAGACAAGTCTCCTGTCACTCAGTTAACTTTGAAACGTAAGTTATCACCAGTCTCATCATAGATAGATAAACAAAGTTGAATGTCTGTTATTCATGAAGATACAGTTGACTATTATAATAATATAACTATTGATCTGGACCTGATGCTAAAAAAAAAAAAAAGGCCCATAAGGGTTGTTTTTCTTCACAGCCATATATATCAAGCACTGAAAATTCAATCTGTACCTTTCAATGGATGTCTCATAATAAAACTTTGATACTAGTCATGATGATAGATGATGATAGTCATGGATATCTTTGCATTTCACATCTAGTGAAAATTACTTGCTAAGATAGAACAATTTCTAAGGTCCTAAATTGTCATATAAATGTGATGGTATTTATGTGATTGACTGAAACTCAAGAGAACTTTATTGCACCTTGCAAAGAAAATTCTTGATTAAAAATTTAGATTATCAGGCTCCAGAGTTTAGGTATCCCTCAGGCTTGGATTGGATAAGACTACATAAAAAACTACCAATATTTGGATAAGAACTTGAAAATACAAGCAATAAAGACATCACAATTATGGACTTGAAGATATTTAGATGGCTGCTATATGCCCATAGAAATGTAGAAAAAGCAATAAAGATCATTGGAAAATTGTAATGTTAGTATTTCATAATAACAAGGGAGGATTTTGTAAGGGCAAATACAAGTTAAGAATTAAGAGGAATAATTCTCTCTGTTGAAAATTAAGAAAAAGAGACCTCTCCCTTTTCTTAAAGTATTTACTTTCAAAAACTTGTAATTTTAAGTTCTCTCTACCACTTTGAAATGTATGTAAATCTTTATAAGCTAAACTAGCCACTTGCCACATTTATGACCCAAGGACCTGTGAGCAAACTCTGAAAAATAATCATCGCTCAGTTTCAGTAGTAGGGTAGGAGGATAATTTTGGTGGTTGCCCACTGTCAAGTTGCAAAACTACCTCTTGTTATAAACCTATAAAAAACTAATGATCACCCAAACTACCTGGTAAATTTAAAACGAACTATGTGTGACAAATTGTGTTGTAAGTCCCCTTACTTGAGAACCGTTTATTGTTTATCTTGAGAATGTGTATGTAATGGGATACATCTGTTTGACTCATAAAAGGTGAGCTTTATTTCTGCATTTGCAATCTCTTAGTGGATAGTCCGTGATATGCATCACATTCTGGTGTAATGCCCATCCAATAATAAAATTGTTTTCTTTCTCTTCTACCTTTGTGGAGAGATTTTTCTGAACTGGGAGGAGATTTTGTTTTTAATTATATTTCCCTAACAGGTACTGGAAAGCAATAATCTTAGAATACATAAAGAACCCTTAAAACTCAATAATAAAAGACAAACAATCAAAATAGTGGGCAAAAAATGTGAACACAGGGCTTCCCTGGTGGCGCAGTGGTTGAGAGTCTGCCTGCCGATGCAGGGGACACGGGTTCATGCCCCGGTCCGGGAAGATCCTACATGCCGCGGAGCGGCTAGGCCTGTGAGCCATGGCCGCTGAGCCTGAGCGTCCGGAGCCTGTGCTCCACAACGGGAGAGGCCACAACAGTTAGAGGCCTGCGTACCGAAATAAAAGGGGAAAACAAAAAATTTAAACAAATGACCAAAAAGCAAAAGAAATAGTTTTCAACATGAGGGTGAGGTTGATTAGAACCATTCTACACCCAGCAGAATGAATGTATAATAAAAGACTGGTGATACATCATGTTTCTGATCATGTGAAGCAAATAAAACTCTCATCTATTCCTGGCAGCAATGTAAAATGGTATAGTCACTTTGGAAAAATTTTTGGCAATTTCTTATAAAACTAAGTATACACTTAACTTTTTGACCTAGTGATTTTACTCTTTGGTGTTTACTCAAGAGACTTGAAAGCATGTGTTCACACACACACACACACACACACACACACACACACACAAAGGCTTATACTAGAATCCTCATGGAGGCTTTATTTATAGTAGAAAATGGATAAAGTATGATATACCTATATCATGAAAGAGTACCCAACAATAAAAAGGTATAAACTATTGATACCTGCAGGAACATGAACGATCCTCAAAAACCTTACTCTGAGAGAAAGAAGCCTTAAAAGAGTATACACTGTAGTATATAAAGTTCTAGAATAGGCATGACTATCAATGATGGAAAAATAAGGACAGGGACTCCTTGAGGGGTGAGAGTAACAACTGACTGGGAACGGGCCTGAGAGAACTTTTTGGGAGATGTTAATATTCTCTAGTTTAATAGTGGTGTGGGTTACAGGACTGTATGCAACTGTCAAACCTTGGCAAATGAACACTGTATTTGTGCAGAGCATTGTATGTAAATTTCATGATGAAAAGAATAAATTGCAAACAAATATTAAATGCCAGTAAATTGTTAAACTCTAGTGGTAACTCATGTTAAAATATTTAGATAGAAGTGTGCTAATATCTGCAATTTCCTGTTGAATGCAAAATCAAAAAAATCAGATGGATTAACAATTGGATGGAATGGATAAGTGGACAGACGTATGATAAATGTAGTAAATGTTAATGGTAGAATCCATATTGTGGGTATTCAAATATAAAATCTTTCATGGTTGCTGTATATTTATTTTTTATAATAAAATGCTGGGGAAAAATAAAGAAGAATATAATGAACAAGCATCTGGAGCTACTGCAATTTTGCTAAAATATCTTTGTTTAGTTTAGCTTGAGATTAAACATGAGGTTTCTTAGGGTTAAAATATTATTATTGGGTTTCCCTGGTGGCGCAGTGGTTGAGAATCTGCCTGCCAATGCAGGGGACACGGGTTCGAGCCCTGGTCTGGGAAGATCCCACATGCTGCGGAGCGACTAGGCCCATGAGCCACAACTACTGAGCCTGCACATCTGGAGCCTCTGCTCCGCAACAAGAGAGGCCGCGATAGTGAGAGGCCCGCGCATCGCGATGAAGAGTGGCGCCCGCTTGCCGCAACTAGAGAAAGCCCTCGCACAGAAACGAAGACCCAACACAGCCAAAAATAAATAATAAATAAATTTTAAAAAATGATTATTACCTACAGACATAACCGTACTGTTTACCTTGCCTCATCTTCCCTTTAGTGTGATGCAATGAGAACCAGATGGACCCTTCATATTATAATTATTTTTGCAGTGCTATGAGAGAAGAACCCTGGAATAATCAAACTCCTTCCTCCTCTCCTGGGAGACAGTGAGAAATAAAATCTCCCAAAGGTAAACTAATCTTCTCTGGGAAGAGAAGGGGAAGGTCTCTAGTATACAATCCTCTGATTCAGAGTTTTATTGCCTTTGAATATAAACACAGCTCTGGGGAGGTAAATTGTTACAACTCTACAAAGTTTTTTCTAGGTTTTCAATCACCTTTTAACTTCTAAAGTTTGTCCTTTAACTGAGGTTTCAGTTTCCTTCATTTGAAAAACTCCAACTGTGCAGAAACATGAAAATATTTTTTTCTGCAGTTCCATTGACACTAAACTGTCCATATTCTTATCAACTTTCTGTATCGTATGAATACTATTTTGCCTAGAAATACGCAATAATTGTTTCCTTGTAATCATTTCCCTTTATTCAATAAATACTTATTAAAAACCAAAAGAAACAAATAAAAACTGCCGTGGCCTTATACCCTATGTTAGTTTTAGTTAATAAGTTTTTAGCTTTTTGCCTCTTCCAACATTAAGAATAAAACATAGGTTAACATATCTGCAATGGATTTGGGTACCTATAGGGTTTAGAAAGTCTTATTTTATTCATGTATTTTTTCTTCCACATTGTAATGTTGTAAACCAGGGATATTAAGGTAATTAATGTGTATAATTTATATACCCTAATCCACACAAAACTAGGAATTTATGAACTGGTATATTGTAGAATCAATGGCGTTTTAGGATTGAAAGTTTATTGCAGTATTTCTTCAGGTTCTATTCCCACTAGTGAAATGTTAAGGTATTCCATGGCCCTAATAAATAATAGCCATAACTTTTCCCTCCTGCTCCATTTTATATATTTAATAGAGATTGAGTAGAGACCGTTATATGGTCTCTTTCAGTTTCTGACATCTCAGGAAGAAACTGATTTTTTATTCTAATCAGGTATCTGTGATATTGCTTTCTAAGATGTTTGTTTTAGTAAAATTTCTCTAGGTAACTATTTACATAAATATTTCATGACCCCAAAGAATCTGGATCAAAAGTTCTATGTATCAGTCCCAAATGGGCCATTGTCACAGAAATTTAAATTTTTCTTATTTTTTCCTTCTCTCAATGTAATAAATAGCCAATCCATTATGAGTGTGTGTTTTGCTCCCTTGTGCCAATATTTCAAGACAGGAAGCCAATAAGCTAATTTGAGGAAAAGTGCTAATGGCTAAAAATGTCTTGATGAATTGAATCTCTAAGAAAAAACAGTTGCCTTTTTTATATTCTTATGTTTAAATTACATTTATATATTTAAAGTTTTTATAGATTTTATACTTGCCTTCACTTACTATAACTGGAAACAATTTAAACAGCCCCAGAAACAGTGAAAGGAAAGAGTTAAGAGGAGAAAAGTTAGACTAAAAGAATTCACTTCAGAAGACAGAATATCAGATTCATATTTTGTTTCATTTCTCCAGGAATCTATTTGCCCGTCTGCCCTTATTTGATTTTTTTTTGGTATATAATACGTTGTGCTTAAAAATGGTGATTCTGAATACCCCTATTTATAGCCCGGAGACTTTAGTTCTGACTTGGAAAACCGCTGATGGACTACAAAATCTCTTAAGCAAATAATTTGTATAAGTTTGGCAAAAAATCATTTCCTGAAAAAAGCCTGACCCTAACTAATGCTATTCTATTAATTGTTTTTGTATGATTTAGTATTAATATTCTGATATTTTGAGTGCCATTACTTTATTTCCATAATTTGTTACAGTTTATGGAAATCTATCTAATGCTAAGTAACGCAAAACAAAAAATTTCAGTTTTGAAATGTTTGTTGACAATTTTCTTTAATGGATTTAAGATATTTATTTGACCTAATCCAACAAATATTAAAATAGTTTATGGATGTATAATATTATATAATAATTCATAGTACATTTTTGTATATATAAACTCTTATGCCCCAAATGTGTTCCAGTTAAATAGGATTTCAGGCTATAATATAACTGGAAATTAGAGATACATTAACCGGCCCTTGGAGAATCACAATGTACCTCAAGATACTAAATCTCCAATAAATCCAAAGAAACTCTGACTTATTTTTCTCCCAGTATTTCCAAATGTGTTTGACTACAAGAATCTCTGAGGTATCCACGAATATGTGTGTGTCTGTGTGTGTGCACGCATGCCCATGACACGTATGTGTTATGTGTGAGACCAATCAACATCTCCATGGACACTAGTACTTCCGTGGAAAACTTTGTAACACTATACTAATTCATTAAAGTCCTGTGAGTTATTGCATGCTGGCAGTGTTATTAATCATTGGAGGTCTTGGATTTTGACTATGGTAAGGATTCAATTAATAGTTCCTGAAATTTAGTAAAATATTGATAGAGTCACCTGGATATATTATAAACAAACAAGCAAACAAACAAGAAGATTGGATTCCTGATCTCCACCCCCAGAAGGTCTTATTGAGTAGCTCTATTATTTATGAGGGGTTCTTTAGTTATTAGACCTTTCCCAATGACTAGTGATGAGTTAGGTTGGTGAATCCCTAATATTCTTATAGAATACTAATGTTATATAACTCAGATATTTGGAAAGATGCTCATTTTCCCCAGATGAGAGTTCCCTGAGGTTGTGAAATATGTATTATTCATTTAATTATCCTAACATTTAAATAATGCCAGACACATGCAGTTAAAATTTTACAAGCTCAGTTAGGGCATAAATTATTTTACTGATTTAGAGAGTATTGAGATCGTTGAGAGTCTCTCTCTTGCTCATGTTAGAACACATTCAGATATGACACAGGATGGAGAACAAAACATTACATCTGTTACTGACAGAGCCATTGGAGGCTTAGTATGTGGCTAAACAGGCTTGTTAGTACTTCACTGCTAAATGACACATAATTACACACATAGTCGCTCAAACAGCTGGATCAATTGCAGAACTCCTCTAAAAAAGCAGAGTTTACAGTGCACAGCAGAAAGCGAATCTGAACACCTGATGCCTGCAGGTTGGCATGTATCAAAGTGAATATAGGAAGGGGTCAAACAGAACAGATCCACTGCCAGTTCCTTCTTCCAAATTCATCACATTAGTCACCTTCCTATGCCTAAGCAGGAATGAGAAAGGGGCAAGAAGCAAAGCCAAAAGTACTAATAACCATAGGAAAGTGTCCTCTCATGAAAACATCAGCACAGATGACAGAACAAATAGGTTCATAAAAAAAAAACTAGTAAATTATAAAGTCAAGCTCAATTCTGGTGTTTTGGTTTCCAGCCCAATATTTTTTTCCAAAACTAAACCTAGCAGAGAGGGTTATGAAGTTGATAGTTTCGATTTTTGTATTCTTATTATCTAGTTCATTTATTCAATAATTTTTATTAAACTTCTACTTTGGGTCAGAGTCTGTGTTGGGATGGAAATGAAACAGTGAATATAACTCGTTGTAGCCCACAGTCTAGAGTCAAAAAATAAATAATATAGCACACTATAGTAAATGCAATGTTTGAGACACTTGTAGGTTGTCACTGAGGGAAGAGAGTTTAAGGGTAGTCTGCCTGCAAGCACAGAGACGGACTCATGAAGGAAGTGATTCCTCAGATCAATCTCACATGATGATTGAGAGATAACAAGTTAAATGCAGGTGTGGAGAATTGGGCATTCCAAGCATGGAAAATGAGCAGAAACAGAGGAAAGAATGACCATGCTATTTATGGGAAATTCCTGATAATTTGCTATACCACTGTAATATCACATGCATGGCAAGGGATTATAAACATCAGACTAGCGGGTTAGGCTGTGGTCAGATTATGAAGGGCTTTAATGTTTCAAGGTTAGAAGCTTGGAAGTTATAGGTGATTGAGAGCCTGAATGAACTAGAATTCTTTCAACTGCAAATAAAAGAAACACAACTAAAAATAACCCAGTTCAAAAAGGCAATGTATTGTCCCACATAACTTAGAAATCGTATTGGATCTTTTAGAAGCTCATGTTGTTATCAAGTCAGATATAACGTAAGAGCTGGAGCAGCATTTTAAGCTCATGAGTGAGGTACTATTGATAGAATACAAAAAGATTGAAAAGAACCTGGATTCATTACAGCTGGAGCCATTACAGCAGCCTTGGGCTACTTATGCAGGAACTGCTATATGAGAAAAAGGAGTGAGCCCTTTTCTTTTTCATGTTAATCTGACTTTTGTTGCAGCAACAGAATTTGTACTTTGACAAAGTTATATACATGCACATTGAACCTTCAACTATTTTCTTCTGTATGGTGATGACAAAGAACAGTTAGATAGTATTGGTCCACAAATGTTTAGTTAATTATTTTAAATTACTATGACAACTTCAGAAGGATTGAAATATCTGAAGTACATAAGACTTTTCCAAAAATTCAGGCTCAGTTTATTCTCTTTTTATTTATAATCTAAGGCTATTCAATTATGAACTTCCCTTTCATTCACCATATGATTTCCTTTCAAACACTTCTCTCCAACCTCTCCTAAACCAAAGTTAGTTCCCTCCACTTTGATAATTAACTCCATTTTCAGGTGATTTTCTTATTATATACAATACCACTATCATGGAGGAGAGACCAAAACACTTACAAAACTACAAAGATTTTGGTTCAATACATGCCAGTCCCAGTTAAATCCTCAACTCCGTTTTTGAAAAATTCACTTTTGCTCTTGGTTCACATGACTTTTATTTCCCAAGAATAAAAATAGTTGGTAGTCTCCTACTAAGACCTTGTTTCTGCTCTGTATTTTGCTAACCTGTCCACAGTTCCCTAAACTAGCTGAACACACACTTTCTATTGAACATACATAATAAATTTCCTTTCTCCAGAGTAACAAGTGTTCTTTCTCACTCTTCTCATCAGTCACCTAACACTTACTTTTTGATTATCAATATGGTTTTCTATATTTTTATATCCTCTGAAAATAAGCTTATAACCTTATATTTTTACTTTTTTTTTTTTTTTTTTTTAGCGGTACGTGGGCCTCTCACTGTTGTGGCCTCTCCCGTTGCGGAGCACAGCCTCCGGACGCGCAGGCTCAGCAGCCATGGCTCACGGGCCCAGCTGCTCCGCGGCATGTGGGATCTTCCCGGACCGGGGCACGAACCCATGTAGCCTGCATCGGCAGGCGGACTCTCAACCACTGCGCCACCAGGGAAGCCCTATATTTTTACTTTTATTTTTCCTTTTGATTAGTATTTTCCATCAATTTCTCATCTGGTCAACTTTTCCAGAATCAATCACCAGATTTAATGAGTCTGTAGTATATTTCTGACAGCTTGGAGTTGAATAAATTATTTTCAATCAGTTTATTCACATCCTCCTCTTTCTTCCATTTGACCAATTTTCCTTAAGGTATAAGTTGTACAAATCCCTATACGTATAGTTTTGAGATTTAGAAAATGTACAGAGGTCCTTTCTATCGTTGTAGAAAATTATTGCAAAGTGAAAAGACATTGGCAACAGTATTATGCATGCGAAGAGAAAGTTATAGCAAGAACATGGGGTCAAATGAACAGTAATAATGTGCTTAATTACTTATAGCAGTAAAAATAAAGAAAAAGTGGAACTACTTGGAGTATGAGTTAGAATTTAGATCTTGATTAGATTATCTGAAGACAACTCTAAAATTCAGACATGTCCCCTAAGTAGTAAGCTGCTCACATAGCTATTGCTGTTTTTTAGATAATCAGTCAATTATTTGACAAATATGAAAACAAGACATGAAATCCTGGGTTAGAATTAGTTGGCTCACAATGTCATCGAATATATATTCCACTTATTTCAAAGACCATGAAAAATAATTAAATTAAAAGTCAGAACTGGGTTCTAAGAAGGCTCTCTGTTGCGTCTCTGTTATAATCAGTTCAGGATTCATTTAGTCTCAAGTTACAAAGAACCCAACTTAAAATAGTAAAGGTGAGGAAATTTGCTCTTTCACACACAGTAGGACATTAAACAATGGGGAAACTATAAACTCTGTGATTCTCTTGGTTCTTCCTTTAGGCTGGCTTCTCTCATAACTGAAAATGCCTGCCGGTATCAGCAAAGACAGATTCCCTCTTCACATTCATGGAGTGGAGAGAACTGTTCATTTAACCACAGAAACACTTCTCTGCAGTCGGATTGAGCTAATGTAAACTATGTGTTGATTTGTGGACCAATAGTAATCATCAGAGAATAACATATGTTGATTGCTTTAAGCCAAGGCTTCTGAGCTATCATTGGCAAGACAGATGGAGTACCATAATCGGCTTAGACTAATAAAGATTAAGTCTGAAAACAGTAAATGAAACCCAAGTCAAAAAGACTGAAGGAGAGATGTGTAACTTAACACATTATAGATGCATGCAGTCTACAGTGTTGTTTAAATGTCTCATCTTTTTCTACATGGCATTTTATAATATTTTATAGTCATTAGAGCCTTAAAGTAGAAAAACAGTACTAGCCAAACACATTTCATTGAGTCATTGTTCAAGTATCCTTCCTTCAAGTAGACTATCCTTCAAGATAGCCTAATTTCCTGGGAGTCTAGCGAGAGAAATGAACTTCTCTCCACCTGCCACCAACATATGCCTCAGCAAAATGTCCTTAGTCACTTAATACATTTGGAGAAATAGTGTAAGAGTAGAGGACCGTCTCATTTTATAAAGGAAATAGGTTGGGAATATACATAAGCAGTGCTGTGAATAAAAGGGCATAAAAGAGCAGGAACATTTTATCCATTGCCACTACTCTCATTTCTGGGCATATAACAGTGACACTTTAAGTAAAAGTTCAATAAAATTTTGTTAAATAAGACTCTTTTTGACCAAATAAATAAGCCTAGACTTTAGTCTCTAGTCAAAAATGATTTTAAAATTATGATCATTTCCAGTTGCCCCAATTTTGTTAGCATGTGATATAAAAATTTGGCATGCCAATTAATTCCCGATAATGTGCTAAAAATTTCTGAAATCCACTATTTCCGTTTTACTAATATTTTACTAATATTTACTTGTATTTTAAAATTATATGCTACTTTGGGCTTCCCTGGTGGCGCAGTGGTTGAGAGTCCGCCTGCCGATGCAGGCTACATGGGTTCGTGCCCCGGTCCGGGAAGATCCCACAAAAAAAAAAAAAAATTATATGCTACTTTATCCTACTAGGTCCTAGGCTCATTTTGAAAGATATTATGTGGGAGTCCACTATTAGGTTGCATAAGACTTTACTAACAATTCTACTTTAAAATCTGTGGGTCTTTATATTGTATACTTGTAACATATAATATTGTACATCAACTATTTAAAAAAATATTTTATTTTTTTCAATAAAATATTTTTCAATAAATATTTAAAAATTTATTAAAATATTAAAAATAATATTTAAATATTAAAAATATTAAATATTTAATAATATTTAAAATATTTTAAAATAAATAAATAAATAAAAGACTCTATTAATGATTCTAATAGACAATTTAAAAACTAGGGTCTTTATTTTCTACTTTCACCACAAAATTTCCTTCTCTTCAATGATGAGTATATAACATCCTTCTTATAAGATATTTTATTTAGCTAACTTCAAGCAAGCCAATATTAAAATAATCTCAAAAATTATAATTTAATAAATCCTATTTATATTCTTGATATACATCTATGTGTTATTTTAATATTTTAAATGAATATTAAGACTCTTAAAATTACAACATATCTGTATATCAGCCAAAAAGTCAAACATTTCATCTAACTTTGTATTTTTTTAGCTATACATTTTCAATGATAATATGCATTTCATTGACATGTTGTTCAAAAGTTTTGGCTAATTTACTGTATCTGTTTATATGCTACCAAAGGTTAAAGGTTGACAGTCAAGGCAGAAATCTCGATCTGGTATGTCTTATTAAGTTGCATCATTTGTGTCCAATACTACTTTTAAAATCTAAAATCATAGGAAAGCATCTAGAAGATATTGCTTGGCTTTGCATACCTAAAACATTTTAGGATCCAAGAATCTTCCTACTATTTGAGTTGGCAGGAGACCAGGTTTGGATCTATCAGAATTTCTGGTCAGACTGCTCAGCACATATCACACAGGGCAGGCTATAACCTCTGGGGAGTAATTACTCTCCGAACTCTTAGCAAAACAGAGCTAGGAGGCTGACGGGCAGGCCTCACACTTAGCTAAACTGTATTGGCAATGCTGTCCAGAGAATAAGCAATGCCTCAAGAACAATTTGAAGGCGTTATAAGAGGAAATGTAACTGAGCTTAGCCTACTAATAGTTGGGGTTACTTTGTAATGGCCTGTGTCAGTAAACTGTTGGAAATTCACTTTGAACTGATTTTTCCAGCTTTGTTAAGTAATCCCCCTTCTAGCAAGTTAGAGAAAAAAACTATTTAGGAAATCATATTGGGGTGTTTTTGTGCTCTTCATAAGCAGTTTTTAACTGTCTTCTCCAACATGACTTCCTGGAAGTGTAACCAGCTAGCTTTAAATGAAGTGTCATATTATAGCAATATCTTACCTATCCAGAGATCACTTGTCCATGATATATTGCCAAGAAACTGGAAGAAAACAAGAATCTTCTGAATCACTAAAAATATATATACATACACATATATATATCATACATTTATATATGCAAAAATATTCTTATACTATCATTACCTAACATTATTAAACATTTAATCCATATACAACCACTCCTCATGTTCAAACATCACCACAGCTCGGAATCTCTGCCTAAAGAAACAGATGTTTGATTATATATTTACTTCTTATGAATACTTCTAAGTGGAAGAATGTGTTGACTAATAGATACAAGGGTCTGGTTCTTCTGTCAATATTGTTACTTATATTCATTATTGGCAATAGATCATAAATCAAATTTATATAAACTTGAGTCTATTCCTGAATTACACGTAACTACCATATCAGCTTGTACATTTTGATAGACAAGAATCTTACTATTCTTTATGACTGGCAGTGATACAGCATCAGGTCACTTCTAATTTAATCTCTGTTTGTTAATCTCAGAGCAATTTGTAGAGGATATGCAAATTACACTGGAGAGCAATTATTCTCTTAATGGTGAATTAACCTAAATTCAATGTCACCTTGAGAGACTTGAGCTATTTATGTGGTTATCTCTGGCAATGACTCTTAACTCCTCTATAGCTTTTATCCAAAGTCAATAACGTTGCTAGTCATAACAATGCCCTTTAGGAATCATGAAACTTTTGGATTTGTTCATCGATCACAAGAAAAGTATAAATATTTTTAATATAATATTATCATCTTATGGGTTTTGGTTTTTTTTTTTCCCCTTGACAATTATTTGGCTAAACTTATTCTGGAAGACTGACATATTAGATCATTTTCTTTTTTTTATTATGAACCTGAAATATTTTAATGTATTATACTTAGTAAAGCACTTTAACAGTGGAACAATGTCTTTAAAAATACTTTCTTTTATATCATTTTATATCATTTTAATCTCAGACTTGGTAAAAGGTGTAGATTGATAAATATATGGGGAAGTTAGACACTTTGGTTAAATGACTTGCCTAAGATAATATAGCTAGTATATAATTAAGCCAGAAGTAGAAGCCAGGTTTCCAGTCCTCTTACGTGTATGACTAAAGTTCTGATAGATCTTTCCACCCACAATGTGAAGCAAATATCTAGATAAGACTTGCCAACTGGCAGCTGGTGTCAGAAAAAGAAATGGACAATCCTTAGATGGCCACCTACCCAAGAAATAGCAAACCAAAATTTACAGTACTATCCTTAATAAAAATGGGCTGCTTTTCCTAGAATCTCTTTTTTCTCCCTAGAGAGAAAGATTTGTAAGTATTGATATCTTGTTATGACTTCTATGACTTCCTTTTTCTCATGTTACATACCAAATTTTTCTTTGCTAAAACATACCCTTGAAAACAAAGAATGGAACATCAAATAACTTATACTGCCTGCCTGAGGGTGTAGGCAATGAAGTTAATTTACCTACAGTATTTTGAGCTACCACTGTAAATTTAGAGTTTGGAGACAATTGAAACTCTATATCAGAAATAAATTACTAAGCAAATTTTAAAAATCACAAAACATTATTTAAATGGATTACACACATTTGTACACAAAATATATGAAAAACTGCCACACGTTGAAACAATTCCAAGCATTGCCTTCAAACGAAAATTTTGAGTTCTTAGCAAAATTAACTACTTTTCTTAATTCTCAGTTGATACAATTTCTCTCTTAGCTTAGACTTGAGGGATTATTTATTCTACAATCAAGATCAATGCAATCTTTTGTTTAGGTCAATAGAGAATGATTAGCCTTACACATTCCTTTTCTTTCCCTACAAGTATTTATTGACCATCTACTAGGTACTCTAGGTGCTTCAGCAACATCAGCAAAAAAACAAAATCCTTGACTTCCAGAATGTTCATTCCAGTAGAGAGAGACTAAGTGACAATAAACAGCAAATTAAACGTGTAATAAATTAGGACACTCTATAATATGTTAGGAGGTGACAAGTACTATGCATAGAAAGGAAAGTTATGGTAGCGTATTAAAAATCAGTCCAAGATGAATGTGGGTTGCAATAGTAAACAAGTGGTCAAGTTTGGCTTCAATGAGAAAGTAAGAAAAATAGATATGGTTATAAGAAAACAGCTGAGCAAAATCTCTAAGGGAGGAACGGGTCTGAATTGAAAGGCACAGTCCAAAGAATATAATGGAGTGAGGCAGAGGAAGTACTAGGATATGAGGGCAAAGCGAAGTGTATGTGAGCAAATGGGATATTAGGAGAAAAAACAAATTAATTGGGGCTTTCTAAACTATTGGCAGAACTTTGGCATTTACTGTAATTGAAATGAGAAACCATTGCAGGGTTTGGGGGAGAGAACTGATATGGTCTGACTGTTGTATTGGAAGGACAATTCTGGCTACCATACTGAGGACAAACATAAGAGAAAAGAGGAGAAATAGTGCACTAGTTAGGAGACTATTGCAATAATCCAAGCACAAACAGTGGAGAGGGCAGAAGAGAGTGGTAGGGAGTGTATTTCCCTTGCTTCCTTCCCTGACTTGATATATTGGTTCAGTAAAGATTACCTCCTTCCATAATCACAGCTACTATCTTTTAGTTTAGAGAAGGAAAAAAGTCCATGATGCACTGGGGAAATGAGTTACCTATTGTAAATAACATACTAACTGAAGATCTACTAAGAAAGCATTGGTCTATGTTGTGTTTATGTGAGGATGGAATAAAATTGCTATGTAAACAATTATATCTAAAGCATATCTGCTCTAATTCTAGGAACCAAAGAAAATATTCATTTTCATACTTTGTAATATGCAGTATAAAGCAGATATTTATTAATATGAAAGTCAGAAAAATAAGGAAAATAACACATTGAAAGAAAATAATTTATAAATACATATTTTCTCGCACTAAATTAGAGCCATCTGAATAAATTAATGAGGACTTAGCTCTTTAAAAGTCATTAAATATTAATATCACCTTCACAATATATCATGAAACAGCTTAAACTTATCTCGATTATATGGAAGCTCTAATTGAAAGGAGTCTGCACCATGGGAGAAGTGTCTGACAAATTCTTTGATGTTTGTAACTGTGTATCACAAGTGGAAAAAAAACAGTATATATATACACACACACGCACTTTCCAAAGATTTGGAGAAATGATTTACAATGACATGACACTTTCATTCATAACTTTCTACATGAATTTTAAAAGGCATTTTGTGATTATTTTTCTCTAGTGTGAGAAAATAAAAGACCAGAGACAAAGTCAGGGATCAAATAAATGAAATAAATATAAAATCAGGATTGCATTGCTTAATATACTTAATACAGAGCAAATAGGGAAAGAGACTCAGTTGTATGCAATAGCTAACTTCATCCACGTAAGAAAACATAAAATCCACGAATGAGATTCAACATGTAGGATTAAATAAGCCACGTTTTCTTTTTTATTAGCACTAATAATGAATTGACAGTAAATCATATAAATATGATTATATGATATATAAAGCATATAAATTCTGCTTTACTAATTTTTTTAATGTGGACATCCACCCTCAGCTCTCTATTCCTTGTCCTCTATTCCAGAGCTAGACAAAGAATGAATAATCACTACCCCATTTTCTTCTTCTCCTCTGTCTTCTTCCTCACCTTTAACATCCTCCTCCTTTCCCACTCTTCCTCCTTCTATTTCTGTATTTCCTTTCTCTTCTACCTTCTCTATCATCATCAGTTCTTACACATATGTTCAGTAATTTATATTTAAAAAACCCTTCACATAATGTGCATGATTGGTAATGTGTTAAATATTAAAGTGAAGGGATGCATGAGTGTCATCTGGCTAAAAAGAGGATAAATGAAGAATTCAATAATTATATAAACTCTCTGAAAATCAACCATATACTTCAATGGAAAATATGTTCCAAAGCCCTTTGTAGGAGTTGCAACCACAGCAATAACATCTGTATACCCTCACTCCTCTTTTTAGACAGCCCACACTCCTACTTTCCCTTCCTCTAGGATTTTTCAATAGAGTTAACATGCATAGGGAAGCTAGCATTATGTGCATAGTTAGGTGGATGGATAGATAGACAGATGATAGATAGATAGATAGAGTTGGAGTTATGACTATTTTGTGGGTGACACTCAGGTGAGATTGGTCCTTTCAGTAAGCTCTTCTAGTCATCAAAGTAAGTTTATTAAGGGCCTTTATGTCTCCATTAGTGTACTAAGTAAGGGTAATGTGGTAGGAAAGAAATTAGACATGATCCCTCAAGAAGCATATGTTCTGATGGAAAAGAGGTTAAACTTCTAATAAATGTTATAGGGAAATGAAATGAGCTTCAATGTAGTGTATTAGGTCATGCTTTACCATACAGAAGTTGGATAATATTCAAAGGACTAGTAAAATGCTCCCTTGACTGTGAGAGCTATCTTTAAAATGTTTAATTATCTCCATACATCATTGACTCCGTGGTGATAATGGCTTTCTAAGAATGATTACTCTACTATTAGGTGTGACTATAGTACTTAACTTGATCCTCATATAAACTCTGATATTGATATTTAGAGACAGTTTGACCAGAGTCACACAGCAAAAACTTGGTGTAACTGATACTATTCAGATCCAACTGTTTCTGGATTATGGATGAATAAACTTTAATTATCATGAACATCCAATATATATATGAAAGACATTTCATAATATGTGCAGTTAATTAGCTGTGATGCCCAGTTTACATTTTCAAGCTAATTCATGATGGTCAAGGTCATTTTTGTACAAATTTGGAAATTGATAAGGCAAGTGGCAGAGCTCACTGCAGCATGAGATGCCTCATTATTTTGGTCTAATTCTGTATTTAAAGCTGTATTACATAAGGAAAGTAGAAGATGATTGGGAATCTCAGTATTTAGTCCTCATTTTTGACACATATTCTTTTTTAAACTTACTAAGTCACTTAAATATTCTAAGTCTAATTCTCCTAGGTATAAATTAGGAAAATCCAACTAAGATTTTTGTCTACTGTCCTACCTCCAGGAAATTATTGTACAAAGGTGATCAAAAGCCTAAGCTGCTTCCATTTTGCCAAACTTGTATAATTCACCTGTCTCCATTTTAAGACAATAAATCTTTTACTAAATAAGGAACTCACCTCAAAGCTCCATGGGTAAAACCACTAACAGAGCGTACTTGATTCACAGTAGTCAAAGCATTTGAATGACAAACTAAATCATTCAGTGAAAACGTATTTGCAATAATAATCATTAATCACTAAAATGACATAATGTCCTAGTGATTTGTTAACAATTCTACCACCGTTTGTCACCACAAAATTCTAGAATACCCCTTGACTATTTTTTGGAATATACTAAAATTGAGATTTGATCTAGTCCTGGCAGTACTTCAAGCAAAGAAGTACTGTTCATTGATTTGGACAGGTTGATTGAAACCCTTTGTTTCACATGAGCCATGATCCTACATTATTATATTTCATTTTTTGAAATATATAGAAGAAAACCAAGGAGAGGCCTCTCTGTTTCAAAAAACCCATAAAATCGTATAAATTTGAGGTGAAAGAAGGCAGGCACAAAAACGAAATGGTCATCTGCATGCATGGGCCACCCATTAGCATCTCGAAAGTGGAGTTTTTCAGTAAAGTTTACAACTTCAGTCTCTCAGGTTCAAATGCAAAGCAATTTTCAAAGTTTTCGTTCTGTCATAATCTGAATTTTTTTTAAACATCTTTATTGGAGTATAATTGCTTTACAATAGTGTGTTACTTTCTGCTTTATAACAAAGTGAATCAACTATACATATACATATATCCCCGTATCTCCTCCCTCCCATCCTCCCTATCCCACCCTTCTAGGTGGTCACAAAGCACTGAGTTGATCTCCCTGTGCTATGTGGCTGCTTCACACTATCTGTTTTACATTTGGTAGTGTATATATATCCATGCCACTCTCTCACTTCGTCCCAGCTTATACTTCCCCTTCCCCTTGTCCTCAAGTCCATTCTCTACGTCTGCGTCTTTATTCTTGTCCTTCCCCTAGATTCATCAGAACCATTATTTTTTTAGATTCCATATATATGTGTTAGCATACGGTATTTGTTTTTCTCTTTCTGACTTACTTCATTCTGTATGACAGTCTCTAGGTGCATCCACCTCACTACAAATAACTCAGTTTCATTTCTTTTCATGGCTGAGTAATATTCCATTGTATATATGTGCCACATCTTTGTCTATTCATCTGTTGATGGACACTTAGGCTGCTTCCATGTCCTGGCTATTGTAAATAGAGCTGCAATGACCATTGTGGTACATGACTCTTTTTGAATTATGGCTTTCTCAGGGTATATGCCCAGTAGTGGGATTGCTGGGTCATATGGTAGCTCTATTTTTAGTTTTTTAAGGAACTCTATACTGTTCTCCATAGTCACTGTATCAATTTACATTCCCACCAACAGTGTAAGAGAGTTCCATTTTCTCCATACCCTGTCCAGCATTTATTGTTTGTAGATATTTTGATGGCCATTCTGACCGGTGTGAGGTGATACCTTATTGTAGTTTTGATTTGCATTTTTCTAATAATTAGTGATGTTGAGCATCCTTTCATATGTTTGTTGGCAATCTGTATATCTTCTTTGGAGATATGTCTGTGTAGGTCTTCTGCCCATTTCATGATCTGAATTTTAAAAAACTTAATCCTTTGTTTGAAGTACTTGGCTATTCCCATTAATAAAAATTTTCATTTAAAAATCTACAAAACGCATGTTGAATTAATTTAGTGTTAAGATCTTTTTACAAATCTATTAGATTTTTGCCTGTAAAATTACTGTTATGGTTATTAAACAGACATTGCCAGTAGACATTTTACTAATGAGAATGGAGAATTTTGCCCATTTTAAAACCAGTCTCTTTATGTCAGAAATAACAAGTTTGGGGTGTTTATGAGAAGTCTCTCCTGTAATTTAAGAGCAGAGATGAGTATGATACTGTCTTCCTCTTATTAGCAGAAAAAATAGGCCCATTAAACCTTCTGTTGTTAATTTTTCTGTTGTATCTTCAAGTTTTTTCGTCTGATGAAGGTTAGGAACTTTAAAAAGATAATCCTGGAATAGCTGCAAAGAATGTAATGGGAAGAGTCATAGACTCTTCACTTTAAGTGGGATATTTTAGGCTCTAAAATTCTTCTACACTCTACACTTAAATGCTGTACAGCTATAGGAGAAAAAAATATCTTAGTTAAACTGTACTATCTGAAAAAATTTTTAAGAAAGCCATCTATCGTTAAGATTCCTACTTTGATGATCCCATTAAATATGTAAACTGATTATTAGTTTTGTGAAGATATTACTCAAACTCTCTGATTTTTTTCCCAACTCTGACAGGGATCAGAAAACTGTGGCACACACATCAAATCTGACCCACCATCTGTTTTTCTAAATAAAGTTTTATTAAAACATCCACGCCTAATCCCTTAAATATTACCTATGGGTGCTTGTACACTACAATGGCAGAGTAGTTCCATCAGAGACCATAGAGCCCAGAAAGCATAAAATATTCAATATCTGGCTTTTTACAGAAAAAATTTTCTATCTCTTTATCTATAACATGGCATTTTAGTTAGCATTGTTGGGGGGGAGCCCTCTAAGACATAGTAATTTAAAGCAATATCTTATTTTTCTCAAATTTTTGAAAAGCTGTTAGCCAGGAATTTGGTGTAATGACACATAACATTATTCCTTTAAATATGTTAACTGTGTGTGTAGAGTTAAGAAGCAGTTGTACTTTTACGATTTAATAAAAATAATTCTAAGGGAAAAAAGATAAAGCAATATCTTACATAGTTTCTTTGTATCAGGAATCAGAAGATGGCTCAGCTGAGTGGTTCTGGCTCAGCATCTCTCATGAGGCTGCAGTCAAGATGTTGGTCAGGGGTCTAGGCATTTAAAGGCTTGACTGTGGCTTAAGGATCTGCTTCCAAGTCAGCTCACTTGCATGGCTGGCAAATTAATGTCTGTGGTTGACAAGAGACCTCAGTTTCTCCATAGGGTTCATGACATGGAAGCTGGCTTCCCTCAGAGAAAATGATCCAAGAGAAGGCAAGGTGGAAACCAGCATTTTAAAAATGACATACCCACAGAAATTATCCAACATCATTTCTGTGATATCCTATTGGCTGCCAATTAGTCTTAACTGAATATAGGAAGGGAGTACATAAGGAAGTATGAAATATTGGGAGCAATCTTGGATGCTGGCTAGAACATGTGAGAGCACAATCTATTGTAAAGGGATGTTATAGTGATAAGGACTCTAATACAATGCTTGTCGCACAATAGATATACAGATGTTATGGGCATTTTCTTTCTTTTAAGATACATGGTACACAGCAAAAATAATTAAAATTTGGAATAGCACAATAATTCTTCATATACATAAAGCTTATTGGCATATTATATGTCTATGCCAGGGATCAATAAACATTGGCTCACAGACCAAAGCTTGCCCACTGCCTGATTATGTAAAAAAAAAAAAGTGTTAGTGGAACACAGCCAGGCTCATTCATTTATGTGTTGTCTACAACCACTTTTATGCTACAATGGTAAAGAAGAGTAATTGTGAGGAAGACTACATGGGTGCAGACCTAAAATATATTCTATCTGACCCTTTACCAAAAAAGTTTTCTGGCCCCTGGTCTATTCCATATATTGCTTGATATTCCTCAAGTTTGAATTTGTCACTGAATAAGCTTTAACCTAACCAATCAGGCTCATTCCTCTATCTCCAGGGAGAACGCTCTTGATTACAAAATACATGGCTCTATAGGCAAATCACACACACAAAAAATTATTTTCAAATCCCAGAACAATGATTATTTCAATATTTAAGGGATCTGGAAAGCCGTGGTTAAAGAGAGTAAACTGTAGTCACACCAGTATATCCTTTTTTAATCCTCTAATAAATTACTGTTAAAGGATGAGATAAAACTGCCTGGCATACAGTCTCTGCTCAATGAATATTACATTATTTTGAGCAACCAGAGATTCCACTTGCATTCCTACTTTATGTCCTCAGCTTTAACACTTAATATAACTTCTTTAATTTCTTCAGTCCATATCAAACAAAAAATCAATCTTCTTATGTTGCATATACTTCTCTGTTACTTGGTATATATGGTATTTTTTTGGCAGCTCGATGGTATGGGGTAAGAAATAACATCTTTAAAAGCTACATTCAAAACCAGGCTTAGTGGGGAATTCTCCAGCCTGTAGTTGTTAGCAAAAGGCCTCTTGATTAATAGTAATCAGATGCAGCATAATGGAAGCTAACAACACAAATCCTTCACAGGAATTAAATAATTCAGGATTAATATTTATCTAAATTTCCATAAAATAATTATTGGCATGAGCTATTGAAAAGTAACTGAGACATTAAAACACTTTTATATTTTAGATCTTTTACTTTTGACATCAGGGAAGGCCCAGTAATAAAGTATGCAAAAGCTGAAAACAAATGAATAAAGAGTTTCTCTCTTCTTCACTTTCATTTCCCCATGTAAGCTTTCCCCCTAGATTCAGGCCACAGCAGGGACATAAAAATATAGAGAATATTTTTCAGTAAAAATAAGCTGGAAAAAGTGAAACAGGAAAACTAGATATCAAACATATCATGTTATATAATAATATATAGAAAGAGGACCTCTATGCATATTTCCCTAATGGGAATTAGTGTGTTGTCAAATAGATAAGAATGAATACTTTTAAGTCAGTGAGTTAAAAGAAAAAGAAGCAAGTTCCCATATTCTATGACTAGAAGAAAATTAATAGCAATAATATTTTGGAAAACTTATAACTCAAGCAATTAGTTACTTAATGGAACAGATTTTTCTATCAGGAGTTACTGTCATATTGAATGAAGCAGTTTGGTTATTCCAATTCATGTAACATTTGTTCAATACCTATACTCTTCCAGGCATTTTATCTAAATCTTGTAATTTAATCATCACAACACATTTTTTGATATTGTCACATTTAAGGTCAAGGAAACTGGGAATCAGAAAAAAACAGGTTGCATAAAGTCATACATCTCGTCAATAGTATAGACAGATTTGAAACACAGACCTTCTAACTCTGTATATAATATTCCTTCCCCTGTCCTCTTTAGGACTTCTTTCAAAATAGTTAAATATCTCCTACCATGATGCACAGGAAAGAGTAATGCTAATGTTCTCAAACTCTAATATGTATAAGAAGAGGTAGTTATAAATTTATATATCTAGACTCAGTTCAGAATATTTTTATTTTGCCAGTCTGCACAGAACCAGATAACTTTATTTTTTAGTGAGCATCATTGATCATGAGACTAACTTGCTTCTACTTCAGTTCCACCAAAAAAAACAAAAACAAAAACAAAACAAACTAAAACATGATACTACAGAGGAAGGGCAGCCTTCACTATTTTTAGCTTTTAAATGTGAAGAGTAGAAAACTATAGTGTGACAAGATCTAAAATAATAGATTATATTTAAAATGAGCTGGCTATTCAAGGTGAATAACTCCACTTTAGCTGATGAAAAAGTTTGAATAATTGCTTTTTTTTATAAAGGCAGGAAATTTCTATTTTCCCTGAAATACAGAAATGGGCTTTTAGAACTATACTCCTTTATTATTTGGTCAATATTCTGATTCAGTGCAAAAATCCCTTTACATGTAAGAGAGACCTTATTTAATTAGGAATGGAAATTTTATAAATCTGGTATATATCATTTTTTAGAATATCACATTGATAGATAAGTTTTCCCATTTAAAATTCTGCAGAAGAAAAGGAAAATATTTTCTTACCACAGGCAATGGCAACAATTGTAATTAAATGTCAAGATTAAAGCTTTAGAATGTCGTATTTACACCTTGTGCTGATGCAAGATTTTAATTTCAATATGAATTCTACCTTATGTTGTACTTTCCTTTTTTTCTTTTTTTGTTTAAATAATCTCAAGTCTTTAAAGCTTAGAATGCCTATGTAAAAGGTTATGGATAATGATGAAAAGAATGGAGTTTTCTCTAGTCTGGGTGATGGATAATTTCATGATGCCAAAACCAAATATGATGATGTCAAGTTGAGGAACTGGTTAATGATGGAAAATGATGAGTTCAATAATGGACATGCTGAATTTAAGCTGTCAGTAGAATGGCCAGACAGGTGGAAGCAGTGTTGGAGGAGGTCATGAAGAAGATGTGACTGCTAGTTGATCCAAGAATTAGACCTGGGCAATCAGAAGCTCCTGACCCCAAACCTGGTCCTTGGAATGTATATTCCACCCACTGTTCCTGCACTAGGAGCCATTTCAAGGACACAGCCTGGAGAGAATAAAATGTTATTGAGGCCCTCTAGATATAATATAGGACTGAACTGCTCTAAGGTCTCTATATGAACTCTTAAGATTCTGGTGGGCAAGTGTGGAGACCTATTTTTCTTTCAGCCACCAAAGGCAAACCTCCTGTGTAAGTTCCCTTGCTTATTAAAAGTGCTGTTTACTAATCTGGAGTAGTCTGCCTCTTTCTGTGGTCTTTCCTTGCCCTTCCTGTATGGGGGCCAGTTTTGAATTTCACCTGGGAAACTCCTGAAGTTGTGAACCAACATGCAGGCAATCCAGTAGAAGGGGAACGTGGAATTAAGATTTTCATGCTCATCTTAACAATTTATATGATATCCACTTAAGATAATTGTTTAAGAAGAGTAAATGAAATTTCTGAAGAAAAATATAGACCAAGAGAAAAGTCCAGGATGATTTCTTTGAGAATGCCAAGACTTTTAACTGGAAATAAGTCTGCACACTAGAGAGAAAAGGAGAGTCAGGCAGATAAGAGAAGGATAAGATGAGAGTTGTATCCTGAATCTTGGGAAAAGGGATAGATCAAGGAATCGGGAAAATAGTGACAAAGTTTGCACTGAGATCATGAAGAATGAAACAAGTAATTGGATTTAGGAATTATAAGAACATAGATGACTTTGGAAAGAGGCTTTTCACAATAACAATGAAAGCGGAAGTCAGAAGCAAGGATTAAGGCAATATAAAGACTAAGAGGGAAAGAAAATAGAAGTAAACTTTGAAGAATGTCAGTAGTAAAAGGAATGAAAAATAGGGCAGTATTTGAAGTAGGCAAATGAGAAAAGAAATGTTCCTTTCTGATTAGATTTGAGAGTAAAGAGATAAAAGCTAATAAATAATATGAAGAAAAGATTTAAAGAAGCAAAATAAATAATAGCAAATGATTTAAATGGTATATTGGATCATGAGTTTAGATGTTTCCATAAGTGTGGGCATAGTTTGGCAGAGAAGAAAACGGGAGGTGTAATGTTTAAAAAAGGAGCATTTTTCCTCCTATGGAGAAATGCACTATAAAGCTTCAATCAGCTCTGTACAACTGGTGTTGATGTTATCAATCAGCTCCGTACAACTCAGAACAACTGAGGTCAACCAGGGAACAAGAAAAGAGAAGCGATGCTTTGGAACAGCAGTTTTGATTAATTTAATAGAGATGTAACAAAGAATGAACAAAGGATTATAAAACTCCTAGAAAAAAAAAAGGGGGGGGAACCTCAAGACATTGGTCTAGGCAAAGATTTCTTTGTCACACTAAAAGTGCCAGCAACAAAAGCAAAAATAGGTGAGTGGAATTACATCAACCTAAAAAGCTCTCACACAGCAAAGGAAACAAAAGAATGAAAATGCAACATTTGCAATGGGCGAGATATTTGCAGGGTATATATCTGATAAGGGATTAATATCCAACATATGTAGGAAATTCCTTATAACTCAATAGCAAAAACAAAATTAAAAAACAAAAATGATTTAAAGATGAACAAAAAATAGACTTTTCTCTAAAACAAAAATACAATTGGCCAATGGGTATATGAACAGATGCTCAACATCCCTGCTTTCATAGTATCCCTAAACTGAGATAAACCTTCTCTAAAATCCTGTAAAATAGTGTTCTTTGTGATGATGAAATCTAAAACATCAACAGAGATTCAGTAATAAATCACACATGGGTTGGTTATGAAATGACTGCCTGGGAAAGAAGTGGGACTGGTAGCTACTGAGTCTATATCGATGATTATATAATTGTTTCACTTTATTTTGTAAATAAAATGAGCAAATCACCATAACTGACACATACAGCAGATTAGAAAATACTAATTAAAATATAAAAGGTAAGGACTTTTTAATCAATTTGTAATTATTTGGCTTTTAGATATTCTTAGAAAATTTTTACATTTCAAGTCTATGTTTTTCAATTCATTCCCTGTGACGTCTTGACCTGGAATAACTTATTATTTTAGTTGAAAACTTGACTATTGCCTTAATTTCAATATCTGAGATCACAAGAGAGCTGTGCTTCATCCTTATTCAAATTTTTTAGACATGAATTTCTTCCTCAAAATGTTGTCACGTGCATTTCAACACTGATGTGCTTTTATTTTACAAACCATTCATTCTTTGCAATTGATTCCTGGAAAGTATCCTTAATATGATTAATTTGACCAACCTGTTGTAGGCCTCGTCAGCTTATGATTCAAATTGTGATCATGAAGGATAATAATAATAATGAGTAAATTTCTCTAGCTCATCCCAATGACTCGAACGACTTCAGGAAGTCAGACAAGGTCATATTTTCACCATTTATTTCCACGTTTTACTTCTGGGTGCTTTGTACAAGGAGGTAGCTTACTCATGTTTTAACACTACCAGGTCCTTAAGGAGGACTTCTGTTTAAAAGTTGTCTGATGGATTCATTCTCATGGATGCCAATAACATCCATAAAAGGGGCCTTCCTCACCTAGGATATACTCCCAGTTCCAGTAAACTATATATAAAAAAAATTCAGTGTGTCCAAACTTTGAATAATTTATGCAAACTTAAAAATGCATCCACAAATACTTTGATATACTCCATTGCAAAAGCTGGAACTTAGGTGTTCTGAGACCAAATTCCAGTTGTGTATGTGGAGGGGGCTGGTTTCCCACATAACACCGAGCAATGCTCAGATACCAGCAAGGTGTCAGATAATTGAACCCAATTCAGAGCTACCCAGAGGGAGCATCAGGTTGAGGGCTCAGTCCTACAAGACGGCCCTGCACCTACTTCAGACACCAGTCACAAGCCCAGGTTGTTACCCGTGCTTCTGACCGACAGCTATAAATCAGAGGTTCCTTGGGTTCCTCATCCTTGGGTTTGATTAATTTGCTCAAGTGGCTCCCCAAACTCAGAGAAACTGATTTTCACTAGATCACCAGTTTTTTTTAATAAAAGAATATAACTCAAGAGAAGTCCCATAGAAGTGATGGGTAGAACAAGGTATGGGGAAAGAGCACGGAGCTTCCATGCCCTTTCTGTCTTCTTCTCCAGGATCACCGTCGCTAAAGAGAAGCCAGTATATGCTATGAGGAAACATTTGGAGTCCTGTGGAAAGGTTCAAAGATGAAATTCATGTAGAAAAAACCCAACTTGCCAGTCATGTGAGTGAGTCCATGTGGAAATGGATTTTCCAGGCTTTATCAAACCTTCAGATAATTTCAGCACCACCCCTCAAACTTCCAGTCTTCCAGCTGAAGCCCCAGACATCACAGAGCAGAGACAAGCCATCCTCTTGAAATTACTGATCCACCCACACCAAGTGGTAATAAGTATTATTTTGTTTTAAGCCACTAATTTGGGGGTAATCTTTAATACAATAAAAGATAATAAAAAATGTATATGGATTTACTTTTTAAAATATAAGGTTTATACTATGAGCTTATACCTTTTATTTTAGAACACTATGAGCTTATGTCTTTTATTTAGCCCCACCAATATTAAAATTAGGGAGTAATTTTATTACACTTACCTTGAGGTTATTTTGCAATTTTTCATATGCATTTTGCCCAAACCCATATACAGCAGATCACCAAAGAAGTATCATACTCTAGAAGAAATTTTTTGGAGGAATATATATTTCTTTTAGCAATAGGGGTACAGATGATTCATGTTTTAACTACAGCATATAAATGTTTTAAAGCCTGGCTATTGGAAAGTTATAGACCACAAATATGCAAATATGTACATGCTCTAGGGTTACGCAAACAATCTGCAAGATATTAAACAGATAATGATGTATAATTAATGAGGTAACAAGTCAGCAAATAGAAATCAAGACCAATTCAGGATACCACCAAATCATTCTTATATAACACGTCATCTCTGGCCATCTGTATGTAAACATGTGCTGACTCTTTAAGCTGCTTCATTAGAGCCTCATTAACTCCAATAATATACATGTAATTTAGGAATATAAAATTTTAGTGGTTTTTGATAATTTAGTAGATTATTACTAATAAATCCTTAGCTATATGCAAAAAAGAAAATCTATTCAATTCTCTCTGTCATTTGTCAGTTGAATAAATACTTGCATTTTTAAAGGACTTTGTGACTAACTCATGAGAATTTTCAGAGCTCACATGCACCAGGACTTGGAAATCTTGATTCCATAGAAATTAGACATTTTCCCTGGTCTGAATAAGGAGAATACTCGCCATCCTGTTCTCAATTACTTTTCATTCTCTTTGTTATCCTAAGCACCATCGTGCACTAAATACCTATTCTCCTCCTCAGTAAATGTGTATTTTACAAAGAAGCCTCACAAACCCCATGTGACTAGTCTCAGTGTACGTTTAGCCTGCGCACACCACTTTGTGATCAATAATTCAAGCTAAAATAGGAAATTCTGCAGTATGCAACACGGATGAACCTTGAGGACATTGTGCTTAGTGAAATAATCCAGTTATAGGAAGACAAATGCTGCATGGTTCCATTTACGTGAGGTATCTAAAGTAATCAAATTCATAGAATGGAAGAGTAAATGGTAGTTGCCAGGGGCTGGCAGTAGAGGGAGATGGAGAGTAATCAAAGGGCATACAGCTTCAGTTAAGCAAGATGAATAAGCTCTAGACATCTGCTCTACAACTTTGAATTGATACCTATAGTCAACAGTAATGTATTATACACTTAAAAGTCTGTTAAGAGGATCAATCTGGTGTTGACTGTTCTTTTGATAATAAAAGTTAAAGGAAGAAAACAATGTTCCAAGCACAAAAATGAAATCAAAGATCTTGGCATGTCACAACCTAACAGAAGAACTGTTTCTAGTCTGACCAAAGGGGAGAGTGTGGTCTTCACAATGGCGGCCCAGATTCCATCTTGTCCGCATCACCTGTGTGAACTTGGACACTTGAAAACATCTGGGCTTTGGTTTTCTTATATGTAAAATGAAGATTATAATAGTACCTATGTCATATTTTATTTATTGATGTGCTTTTTGGAGATTAAATGGGACATTCAGGAAAAAATGTAGAGCACTGTTTGGTACATAGCAAGTTTTAATTATTTGTTAATTATTATTGCTGATATTGATGTTATTATTTTGGCATATTTTTTGAGGCATGTTACCTAAGTATGACCTAAAGATCCATATTGTAACAAAATGAAAATTTTCCTCTTGGACTTTTTCTTAGGTTTCTCAGGTTAAAAATATAAGTGGCTGAAAATACAGAACGCTGGAATGTGAGGACTTCTTTGTAACATATACAGTCAAGATGTTTACTATAACTGAAGGATTGATTGCTCCAATTCACCTTGACTCTAAAGTAAATTCCCTTGAAAAATTGGACTGTCATTTCCAGTGCTCAGCTCTATGGAACACAATAAACGGATGAATCACAATACGAAGATAAAAATTTCAAGTTTAGTTAAATGTAATGGAAGGTTTATTAAGTTTAAAGTGTGACACTTTCACAATAGGTAAAATCTGGGCGTTTCAGAACTCATTGTACCTGATGATTGCTCATATCAACAGCTTAGTTTGTACTTGTGTTCACATTTCCTTTAATCCCTCCTTTTATTCAGCGTCACACATGGCAGTTCATTTCAAAATTTGATATTTGATGAGTTTCATTGTGTTATTCCTCTCATAATACTTTTCATATACAATTTCCAAACACCAAATAATATTTTAGCACTATGCATACTTCTCATATCTATTCCTGTTTTCTATGGTTATACAAGGAGGAATGACTGGTCAAAGAGTGATATATTTTTAAAGGATTTTGATGCATACAATTGAATTACTCACCAGATAGATTGCAGAATCCTTCGTGTTTTAGGAGTTAAAACAATTCTTGGAAATATGGGCAAAGCATTAAAAACTACATTTACTTTCAAAGTGCACTCACCAAAATTTAGATATGGTCTCTCTAGGACTTCTTACCTAACTGCTAAGGAGCAATTTTTATCATAGATGCCTGTAGGTTTTTCATTTAGGTAAAAAGTGGAAACAAATTTTAAAATGTACTGATAGAGTAACAATGAAATTATTATTTGTTTTTTTCTATTATTCACAGAAATAGCAAAAAAAAATCTTAAAATCTGTATGAAACCACAAAAGACCCCGAATAGCCAAAGCAATCCTGAGAAAGAACAACAGAGCTGAAGGCATCACACTTCCTGATTTCAAACTATATTAAAAGCTACAGTTGGGCTTCCCTGGTGGTGCAGTGGTTGAGAGTCCGCCTGCCAATGCAGGGGACACGGGTTCGTGCCCCGGTCTGGGAAGATCCCACATGCCGTGGAGCGGCTGGGCCCGTGAGCCATGGCCGCTGAGCCTGCGCGTCCAGAGCATGTGCTCCGCAATGGGAGAGGCCACAACACTGAGAGGCCCGCGTACCGAAAAAAAAAAAAAAAAAAGCTACAGTCATTTAAAGAGTATGGTACTGGCATAAAAATAGTCACATAAACCAATGAGAGCCCAGAATTAAACTCCTGAATATACAATCAGCTAATATTCTGCAAGTATATGCAAGTTTTTATAAAAACAGTTAAAACGAGCCTTGTCAGTGAAGGAAGTTTATAGTTTATTAGTTATTAATGGCTTACTGATAACTACCCTCCATTTCAAAACTACATCAACCTTAAAAGCTTCTACACGGCAAAAGAAACAACAAAATTAAAGGCAACCTACAGAATGGGAGAAAAATTTGCAAACCATATATGGAATAAAGGGTTAATAAAATATATAAAGAACTCATAAACAAAAAAACCAAACAATTCTATTTAAAAGAACAAGGGTGGAAGACGTAAATGGACCTTTTTTTTTTCCAGGAAGCCATACAAATGGCCAAAGGTACATGAAACAAGGCTCAACATCACTAAACTTCAGGAAAATGCAAATCAAAACTGCAATGAGATATCACCTCACATCTGTTAGAATGGCCATCGTTAAGAAGACAAGAGGTAACAAGCGTTG
Source organism: Delphinus delphis (assembly GCF_949987515.2). Taxonomy (NCBI): domain Eukaryota; kingdom Metazoa; phylum Chordata; class Mammalia; order Artiodactyla; family Delphinidae; genus Delphinus; species Delphinus delphis. The sequence continues at coordinate 90,090,474 of NC_082690.1, forward strand.
GTGAGGATGTGGAGAAAAGGAAACCTTTGTACACTGTTGGTGGGAATGCAAATTGTCTCAGGGACAATGAAAAACAATATGGAGTTTCCTCAAAAATTTAAAAACAGATCCACCAGTTGATCCAGTAATTCCACTTCTGGACATATACCCAAAGGAAATGAAAACAGGATATTGAAGAGATATATGCAGTCTCATGTTATTGCAGCATTATTCACAATAGCCAAGATATGGAAACAATCTAAGTGCCCGGATAAATGGATAAAGAAGATGTGATATATATACACAATGGGATATTATTCAGCCATGAGAAAGAAGAACACCTTGCCATTTGCAACAGCATAGATGGGCCCGGAGGGCAAAATGGCTAAGTGAAATAAGGCAGAGAAAGAAAAATACTCTATGATCTCACTCATATGTAGAAACTAAAAAAACCCCAAACCAAAACTAAACGCATAGAACTCATAGATACAGGCTGCACATTGGTGTTATAAATAAATAAGTCCTGGGGATGTGATGCACAACATGGTGACTATGGTTAATAGTACTGTATTGCATATTTGAAAGTTGCTAAGAGAGTAGATCTTAAAAGTTCACATCACAAGAAAATAAGTTTGTAACTATGTGGTGATGGATGCTGACTAGTCATTGTGGTGAGCATTTTGCAATATATACAAATATCAAATTATTATGTTGTGAACCTGAAATTAATGTGTCAATTATATCTCAAAAAAGGATAACAGGGCTTCCCTGTTGGTGCAGTGGTTGAGAGTCCGCCTGCTGATGCAGGGGACACAGGTTCGTGCCCCGGTCTGGGAAGATCCCACATGCCGTGGGGCGGCTGGGCCCGTGAGCCATGGCCACTCGGCCTGCGCGTCCAGAGCCTGTGCTCTGCAACGGGAGAGGCCACAACAGTGAGAGGTCCGCGTACCGAAAAAAAAAAAAAAAAAAAGTTTAACAAGAGCTAACATTTATTGAGTTCTTATCCTATGCCAGGAACTTAAATCATTTAATATTTAATCTTCCCTGTAACCCTGTGGGGTATGTACTGTTAATATCCTCATTTTACAGATTAACACATGGGCTCAAGAAATTTAAGCAACTTGTCAAAATTTATATATCTAGATAGATACAGAGCCAAAATTTGAACTTAGGTAGTCTGACGGTAACATCTATGCCCTTAGGTGATGTGAATCACTTTACTAGATACCACTGTCATATTTGCCTGAGCAAATCTTAATTGATCTCCTTTGTGGTTTCTTCTTTGTCAGTTTATCCCTTAGATGTCTGCATTTCTAATCATTGAAACCCATGACTTTCATTGCCCTGTACAACTTTAGTAACTTCTGACTCTGTACTTTTATTCCAGGCTTCTCAGATCATCGCTACTTACGATGCTTAACAGAAATATTTTTCCTGGATATCCCACTGGCACCTCAAACCCAACATATCAGAAAACAAATCCATCATCTTTTGCTCCATACGTGTTTCTCTTCCAGTATCCCTTTCATTAGTAAATAATGGTAGCAAGAATATATTTGTCCAAAACAAAAATCTGGGAATTACATTTGGCTTCTTCATTCTCACTTACCGCCCTTTTCCATATCTTATATCTGATCATGCTCTATAGCTACTACTTTCACAATAATTCTTATGTTTATCACGATTCATCCTACCTTAAGCTCATGTCTCTGAAAACTTGGATTGGTACAACAGCACCACTGGATTTCAAGGCTCTAATCAGGATTCCCTCTGATCCGTCCACAATAATGTCAGCATATTAATGTTCTGCTTTAAATGTTTCAGTAATTCTGCATAACTTTCCAGATCAATTTCAAACTCTGTCTCTTAGCACACTTGTCCCTCTCCAGCTTCATCTCACTTCCATTTGTGATATTGACCATAATACATTGCGTGAGGTTTATTGACGACTGCGTATGGTGTCATTCTACCATGATTTCATACAGGCTAATTTCTCTGCCTAATAATGTACACATGTAAGCAAAATTTAAATTTGAAAATTCAGGTAATTTAACATTCCTTTAGGAATCTAACCCTGAACCTTGAATCAAAGTCTGATTCAGATGTTCTTCTTATTTCCTTATAGAGCATGTTATTCAGTTTTCTATCACGAACACATTGTATTTTATTGCACTTTATTTTTGTCAGATCTTCCTTAATAGACTAAATACACTGAGGGCTGATACCATATATTATTTAAGCTGGTATCTCAAATGCCTAACATGATGCCTGCCGTGAAGTAGGTACAGAAAGTATAATTGCTTGTTAAGTAAAATTATTATTGATTTGTATAGAGATTGAGAGATCTTCATGTGCTCTGGAAATAACTGCTTTAGCTCCACCATGACTGGATAATAAAGTAAGCCTGGAAAAGAATATTTCATCTGATTTCTGCCCTAGGAATTACAAGACGAGTTTAAGCGCAGCTTATGGAGATGTTTGCAAAACACCATTTTTCCTTGTCACATATGAACAATGCTTGCATGCTTTAAATAAAGTTTGTGTTTTCATTAGATATCTTGTTTTTGAAGATACTAGTGTTTGTTCAAATGTTTTGATAACTTCTTAAGTCTGGAGAGATTCACAGTGATTCCCCACTCTACCCCCCAACACTGGGCAGAAAAAGTAGACATATACTTTATTTTGTTCCACTATTCACATCTCTTCTAGTCAGTTCTTTTTTGAATTTTATTTTATTTATTTATTTTTATATAGCGGGTTCTTATTAGTTATCTACTTTATACATATTAGTGTATATATGTTAATCCCAAACTCCCAATTCACTCCACCACCACCACCCATCCCCCGTTTTCCCCCCTTGGTGTCCATACATTTGTCCTCTACATCTGTGTCTCTATTTCTGCCTTGCAGATCCGTTCATCTGTCCCATTTTTCTAGGTTCCACATATATGCATTAGTATATGATATTTGCTTTTCTCCTTCTGACTTACTTCAATCCGTATGACGATCTCTAGGTCCACCCACGTCTCTACAAATGACCCAGTTTCATTCCTTCTTATGGCTGGGTAATATTTCTTTGTATATATGTACCACATCTTCTTTATCCATTCATCAGTCAATGGGCATTTAGGCTGCTTCTATGTCCTGGCTATTGTAAATAGTGCTGCACTGTTGGTGGGAATGTAAATTGATACAGCCACTATGGAGAACAGTATGGCGGTCCCTTAGAAAACTAAAAATTGAGCTACCATACAACCCAGCAATCCCACTACTAGGCATATACCCTGAGAAAACCATAATTCAAAAAGAGTCATGTACCACAATGTTCACTGCAGCTCTGTTTACAATAGCCAGGACATGGAAGCAACCTAAGTGCCCATTGACAGATGAATGGATAAAGAAGATGTGGCACATATATACAGAGGAATATTACTCAGCCATAAAAAGAAACGAAATTGAGTTATTTGTAGTGAGGTGGATGGACCTAGAGTCTGTCATTCTGTCATACAGAGTGAAGTAAGTCAGAAAGAGAAAAACAAATACTGTATGTTAACACATATATATGGAATCTAAAAAAAAAAATGGTTCTGAAGAACCTAGGGGCAGGACAGGAATAAAGACACAGACGTACAGAATGGAGGACATGGGGAGGGGGAAGGGTAAGCTGGGACAAAGTGAGAGAGTGGCATGGACATATATACACTACCAAATGTAAAATAGATAGCTAGTGGGAAGCAGCCACATAGCACAGCGAGATCACCTCGGTGCTTTGTGAGCACCTAGAGGATTGGGATAGGTAGGGTGGGAGAGAGATGCAAGAGGGAGGAGATATGGGGATAAATGTATGTGTATAGCGCATTCACTTTGTTATAAAGCAGAAACTAACACACCATTGTAAAGCAATTATACTCCAATAAAGATGTTTAAAAAAATAGTGCTGCAGTGAATATTGGGGTGCATGAGTCTTTCTGAATATGGTTTTCTCTGGGTATATGCTCAGTTTTGGGATTGCTGGGTCATATGGTAATTCTATTTTTATTTTTTTAAGGTACCTCCATACTGTTCTCCATAGTAGCTGTATCAATTTACAATCCCACCAACAGTACAAGAGGGTTCCCTTTCTCCACACCCTCTCCAGCAATTGTTGTTTGTAGACTTTCTGATGATGCCATTCTAACCAGTGTGAGGTGACACCTCATTGTAGTTTTGATTTGCATTCCTCTAATAATTAGTTATATTGAGCAACTTTTCATGTGCCTCTTGGCCATCTGTATGTCTTCCTTGGAGAAATGTCTATTTATGTCTTCTGCCTATTTTTTGATTGGGTTGTTTGTTTTGTTTAATACTGAGCTGCATGAGCTGTTTATATATTTTGGAGAGTAATCCTTTGCCCATTGATATGTTTGCAAATATTTTCTCCCATTCTGAGGGTTGTCTTTTTGTCTTGTTTATAGTTTCCTTTGCTGTGCAAAAGCTTTTAAGTTTCGTTAGGTTCCATTTGTTTATTTTTGTTTTATTTCCATTACTCTAGGAGAGAGATCAAAAAAGATCTTGCTGTGATTTATGTTAAAGAGTATTCTTCCTACGTTTTCCTCTAAGAATTTTATAGTGTCTTGTCTTTAATCCATTTTGAGTTTATTTTTGTGCATGATGTTAGGAAGTGTTCTAATTTCATTCTTTTACATGTAGCTGTTCAGTTTTCCCAGAATCATTTGTTGAAGAGACTGTCTTTTCTCCATTGTATATCTTTGCCTCCTTTGTCATAGTTTAGTTGACCATAGGTGCATCGGTTTATCTCTGGGCTTTCTATCCCATTCCACTGATCTATATTTCTGTTTTTGTGCCAGGACCATATTGTCTTGATTACTGTAGCTTTGTAGTATATTCTGAAGTCAGGGAGCCTGATTCCTCCAGCTCTGTTTTTTTCCTCTCAAGATTGCTTTGGCTATTTGGGGTCCTTTGTGTCTCCATACAAATTTTAAGATTTTTTGTTCTAGTTCTGTAAAAAATGCCATTGGCAATTTGACAGGGATTGCATTGAATCTGTAGATTGCTTTGGGTAGTCATTTTCACAATATTGATTCTTCCAATCCGAGAACATGGTATATCTCTCCATCTGTTTGTGTAATCTTTGATTTCATTCATCAGTGTCTTATAGTTTTCTGAGTACAGGTCTTTTACCACCTTAGGTAGGTTTATTCCTAGGTATTTTATTCTTTTTGTTGCAGTGGTGAGTGGGATTGTTTCCTTAATTTCCCTTTCTGATCTTTTGTTGTTAGTGTATAGGAATGCAAGAGATTTCTGTGCATTAATTTTGTATCCTGCAACTTTACCAAATTCATTGATTAGATCTAGTAGTTTTCTGGTGGCATCTTTAGGATTATCTATGTGTAGTATCATGTCATCTTCAAACAGTGACAGTTTTACTTCTTCTTCTCCAATTTGTATTACTTTTATTTCTCTTTCTTCTCTGATTGCCATGGCTAGGACTTCCAAAAGTATGCTGAATAATAGTGGTAAGAGTGGAAAACGTTGTCTTTTTCCTGATCTTAGAAGAAATGCTTTCAGTTTTTCACCATTGAGGAAGATGTTTGCTGTGGGTTTCTCATATATGGCCTTTATTATGTTGAGGTAGGTTCCCTCTATGCCTACTTTCTGGAGAGTTTTTATCATAAATTGGTGATACATTTTATCAAAAGCCTTTTCTGCATCTATTGAGATGATCACATGGTTTTTATCCTTTGATTTATTAATATGGTTTATCACATTAATTGATTTGCATATATTGAAGAATTCTTTTATTCCTAGGATAAACCCCACTTGATCATGCTGCATGATCCTTTTAATGTGCTGTTGTATTCTGTTTGCTAGTATTTTGCTGAGGATTTTTGCATCTATGTTCTTCAGAGGTATTCCCCTGTAGTTTTCTTTTTTTGTGACGTCTTTGTCTGATTTTGTATCAGGGTGATGGTGGCCTCATAGAATGAGTTTGGGATTGTTCCTCCCTCTGCTATATTTTGGGAGAGTTTGAGAAGGATAGGTGTTAGCTCTTCTCTAAATGTTTGTATAGAATTCACCTGTGAAGCCATCTGGTCCTGGACTTTGTTTGTTGGAAGATTTTTAATAACAGTTTCAATTTCATTACTTGTGATTGGTATGTTCATATTTTCTATTTCCTGCTTGGTCAGTCTTGGAAGGTTAGTCCTTTCTAAGAATTTGTCCATTTCGTCCAGGTTGTCCATTTTATTGGCATAGAGTTGCTTGTAGTAGTCTCTTAGGATGCTTTGTATTTCTGTGGTGTCTGTTGTAACTTCTCCTTTTTCATTTCTAATTTTATTGATTTGAGTCCTCTCCCTCTTTTTCTCGATGAGTCTGGCTAAAGGTTTCTCAATTTTGTTTATCTTCTCAAAGAACCAGCTTTTAGTTTTATTGATCTTTGCTATTGTTTTCTTAGTTTCTATTTCATTTATTTCTGTTCAGATATTTATGATTTCTATTCTTCTACTTTGGGTTTTGTTTGTCTTCTTTCTCTAGTTCCTTTAGGTGTAAGGTTACATTGTTTATTTGAGATTTTTCTTGTTTCTTGAAGTAGGATTGTATTGCTATAAACTTCCCTCTTAGAACTGCTTTTGCTGCATCCCAAAGGTTTTGGATCATCGTGTTTTCATTGTCATTTGTCTCTATGTATCTTTTGATTTTCTCTTTGATTTCTTCAGTGATTTCTTGGTTATTTAGTGATGTTGTTTAATTTCCATATGTTTGTGTTTTTTACATTTTTTTTCCTATTTTTTTTCTTTTCTTGTGTTTCCCACTTAGAGAATTTCTGTTAGCTTTTGTTGTAGAGCTGGTTTGGTGGTGCCGAATTCTCTTAGCTTTTGCTTGTCTGTAAAGCTTTTGATTTCTCTGTAGAATCTGAATGCGATCCTTGATGGGTAATCTTGGTTGTAGGTTCTTCCTTTTCATCACTTTAAATATATTGGGCCACTCCCTTCTGGCTTTAGAGTTTCTGCTGAGAAATCAGCTGTTAACCTTATTGGAGTTCCCTTGTATGTTATTTGTCATTTTTCCCTTGCTGCTTTTAATAATTTTTCTCTGTCTTTAAGTCTTGTCAATTTGATTAGTATGTGTCTTGGCATGTTTCTCCTTGGGTTTATCCTGCCTGGGACTCTCTGTGCTTCCTGGACTTGGGTGGCTATTTCCTTTCCCATGTTAGGGAAGTTTTTGACTATAATCTCTTCAGATATATTCTCGGGTCCTTTCTCTCTCTCTTCTCTTTCTGGGACCCCTATAATGTGAACGTTAGTGCCTTTAATGTTGTCCCAGATTTCTCTTAGGTTGTCTTCGTTTCTTTTCATTCTGTTTTCTTTATTTTGTTCCATGGCAGTGAATTCCACCATTCTGTCTTCCAGGTTACCTATCCATTCTTCTGCCTCAGTTATTCTGCTATTGATTCCTTCTAGTGTATTTTTCACTTCAGTTATTGTAGTTTTCATCTCTGTTTGTTTGTTCTTTAATTCTTCTAGGTCTTTGTTAAATATTTCTTGCATCTTCTAGATATTTGCCTCCCTTCTTTTTCCAAGTTGCTGGATCATCTTCACTATCATTATTCTGAATTCTTTTTCTGGAATGTTGCCTATCTCCACTTCATTTAGTTGTTTTTTTGGAGATTTATCTTGTTCCTTCAACTGGTACATAGTCCTCTGCCTTTTCATTTTTTCTATGTTTCTCTGAATGTGGCTTTTGTTCCACAGACTGCAGGATTGTAGATTGTAGTCCTTCTTGCTTCTGCTGTCTGCCCTCTGGTGGATGAGGCTATCTAATAGGCTTGTGCAAGCTTCCTGATGGGAGGGACTGGTGGTGGGTAGAGCTGGGTGTTGCTCTGGTGGAAAGAGCTCTGTAAAACTTTAATCCACTCATCTGCTGATTGGTGGGGCTGAGTTCCCTCCCTGTTAGTTGTTTGGTCTCAGGAGACCCAGCACTGGAGCTTACAGGATCTTTGGTGGGGCTAATGGTGGACTCCAGGAGGGCTCACGCCAAGGAGTACTTCCCAGAACTTCTGCTGCCAGTGTCCTTGTCCCTGCAGTGAGCCACAGCCACCTCCCACCTCTGCGGGAGACCCTCCAACGCTAGCAGGTAGGTCTGGTTCAGTCTCCCCTGGGGTCACTGCTCCTTCCCCCTGGGACCTGATGTGCACACTGCTTTGTGTGTGCCCTCCAAGAGTGGAGTCTCTGTTTTCCCCAGGCCTGTCAAAGTCCTGCAATCAAATCCCACTAGCCTTCAAAGTCTGATTCTCTAGGAATTCCTCCTCCCATTGCCAGGCCCTCAGGTTGGGAAGCCTGCCCTTGGACTCAGAACCTTCACTCCAGTGGGTGGACTTCTGTGGTATAAGTGTTCTCCAGTTTGTGAGTCACCCACCCAGTGGTTATGAAATTTGATTTTATTGTGATTATGCCCCTCCTACTGTCTCATTGCGGCTTCTGCTCTCTTTGGATGTGGGGTATCTTTTTTGGTGAGTTTCAGTGTCTTCCTGTTGATGATTGTTCAGCAGTTAGTTGTGATTCCAGTGCTCTTTCAAGAGGGAGTGAGCACACATTCTTCTACTCCACCATCTTGAACCAATCCACAGTGATTTCTTTAAGAAGCCCTGGATAGTATATGCTGAAATAGAAACTGTTCAATTAATCTAATGGTATAAAAAAGATAAAGTACTCTGAAATTGCCTAAAATTTAATTGCCCAAATGCAGCATTGTTCTTATGGAGAGTAACAGAGTGTTTCTATATTTATAGAGTACTTGCATAGACTGTGCATAAATGAAAAGCTTTCAATATTTATAAAATGTTACTGAGAAATTAACTAAGTGACTGTTCATTTAGACTTGCCCCAATTGGCATATAAAGTTTCCTCTGTGAGTATGTGTGTGTGTGCCTGGGTGTAATTACAACTGTCTCCATGTGTGAAAAATTTAATGGTTCCACATATTTTTCAATGTTTTATATTTTATATCAGTGCTTTTTTAAATGTTCTGTGTGTAATTCTATGGGAGGAATGTAATCTAAAATCCCATGCAGAAGTCCAGATTTCAGGTTTCAGCACTTGTTACTGTCTGAACATGGGCAAGTTACTTACTTTATCTTTGCTTTGCTTCTCTCATCTGTAACTTGGAGATAATAATAATAGCTATACCATAGGTCCATTTTGGGTATTAAATGAGTTAAATTACATGAGGAGTTTAGAAGTGTAACTGAACATTTTTTTCTTTGCAAGTGAATCAATTAATGCTAATTGCTGTTTAGACTCATCATAATTCCTAACTCAATATTTGCTGGTGCTCCTAATTGTAAGCAAGTCCCCTAAATCAAGTGGTTATTTCTGATTAAAAAGAAAACATATATGCATTATTACTGCCTTCATGCATAATAATTCTGCAAATAAATTAGTTATGACCTATAATTATGAAGAAAACTTGCTTTATAAATATTGAGATATTTATTTATATACAGCAACAGAGCAGGAACAATATAGAGCAGAGATCTTAGAATTGGCTTTTTTAAAAATCCAAGTCCTCAAATGGAGAAACTCTGTGTTTTTCTGTTTTACAAATTGGCTCTACATTAGATCTTATTTAGTGAAGTCTTTATTTTATTTTTTAATTTTTCAGACTTATTGAGCTATAATTGACAAATACAATTGAATATATTTAAAGTGTACAGTGTGGTGATTTGACATATGTATAATTTGTGAAATGATTACCACAATCAAGTTAATTAACATATCTATCAACTCACACAGTTACTCTTTTGTGTGTATCCAGTAAAAATCCTTAAGGTCTACTCTCTTAGATTTCAAGTACACAACACATTAATAATACTAACACTGTAGTATTACAAACTACAGTCACCGTGCTGTACATTAGATCCGCAGAGCTTACTCATCTTATAACTAAAGGCATGTACCCTTTGACCAGCCCCTAATAACCACCATTCTACTCTCTGTTCTGTTGGTTTCACTGACTAGTTTTAATGTCCATAAAAAATCTTTCATAAAATGCAGCAGCCAACATTCTTAGTTTATTTTACATTTTCTGCTTCCAGAACAGTCCTACATAAACTTTAACATTAAAGAAAACTTATTTGATAAGATGAAACCGGTTTGATGTTTGAGCCCAGGAGATTGAACACTGACTAGCATAAATTTATGAAGGGAAACACTTCACAGTTACATGGTACAATAAATCCCTTCTGCTGACTAAGCCTAAATTTAGCTGATGTTCTATTTTTATTCTGTATTCTGTGTATCTTTTAATAAAATATTTCCTAATAATCTATCACTGCTTTCAAACAATCTGAAAAAGAATACATATATATATGTATAACTGAATCCAATTTTGTACACCTGAAACTAACACAATATTGTAAATCAACTCTATTTCAATTAAAAACAACAACAACAACGTGTTGGATCATAGAAGAGTTAGTAGTTAGTGAGTCTTTTGATTTCACAAGGCTACTTGCTTTTATCACAATGGAAATTTCCAATCTGATTTTTCTGCCTTCTCTCTTAATGTATGAAAGACTCACTGTGATGAAGCATCCCATTAAGAAGTCCACAAATTGGACTTCCAGTTAGGGTGTATCACTGTGAAGAATTGTTGCTAGTCACATGACAAAGAGAAAAAAAGGAAATCATTTGTCCCATAAACGTCCAATTAGCAGTGTTATTTAATCAGATTTTCCATTCTGTTTTGATTTTGCTATTTTGTGTAAAAATCTTGAATTCAGTATTAGCATTAAGAATTTGAAGCCAAATTGTTTTCTCTATAGGTTGCCAAAAGAACCAGTCAACAGAGTAAATGTAGATAGAGCATCATTCACATTGACTGGATGTATAACATCTGTTACATGGTACTCTGTTCCAAGGCAATTATAAAGTGAGGAGCAGCCCAACCAAAAATATTTTGACAGTGACTCCTTAGTTGGAGACTGAATTCATGTACACGTGTAAAAATGTGGGTTTGGTTGAAGGATGCCAAACCGTACACCTAAAAACTAACGAACATTATCATTATCCAGGATATATTCACCAATTACCAGATACTCTAAAATTTTATCAGATTTTGAGAAAGGACAGAAAGAAAAATGTGGTCTCCAGCCTTTTGGCAGTTTAAAACACAGTCAAATCACATATCTGTGATTTGTGAAGACATCTATGAGTTATGCGAAACAAATTCTAGAATCATCAATAAATAAGATCAATAATATAAAAAACAAGGAAGGAGAGACAGTTCTGTGGAAAAAAAGAAAATGGGGGAATAAAAGATGAGATTTCATGTGAAAAAAGAAACCTCCACAAATTTTCAAGATTTTCCCAAACTTTACTCATCTTGTAATCAAAGGCTCCATTACTTGCAATAACAAACACCAAACAGAAATAATTCAGGTGCAGGTAAGAGTTGAATTGGTGTGCATATTTAAGTGTGCATCCAATGTGAATTATAACTTTAGCAGTACTCCTTCCTCACAGTTGGAAAGAAAAAAAGGAACTGTTTAACTACTTATTGCAATTAATATAATAGTGCTATCATATTTTATAGCATCACATTATGTAGTATTATATGCTATTACAATTTCCCACTTTTAAACATTTCTTGGGCAGCTGTGCTGATTCTGATTTTTCCCTTGTCTCAAATTGGTAATTATTCTCAGGAGTTTCTTGGGTATCTTCACAAACGATTTCATGATTTTGATGAGACTATTCATTTCTGCAGAGAATTATTATTATTTTGGTTGGCTTGTAATTAATTACTATGTATTTATGCTTTAATTTCCCATACTTTTCATAACAACTTCGTAAAAATATCAATAATCAAAATTCATACATCTTGTGGAACCACCTTCCATTTTGGCTGAGTTTCAATATTTACATGTCATAACAAATGGTTCTGCCAAATTGTTACCCGGTAACAAGGTATATTTTTAGATCCTTCATCCAAGGAGGTTTTAAAAAAAAAATCAAACAGCTTCTGGGTACATTCATCAGTGTTTTCCCACGAGACTATATTTAGTACAAAGAGCAAAGGAAACTGATCTTTTAGCTCTGGGCCACATGTGTTTATCACTAGTGTACAATGTGAAGCTTGAAGTCCCCTTCAACTTAATCACCATCCCTCTGCCTGCTGTTGTAGTACCATAAAGGGCTAGAGAGGCAGCACTAAAATGTACAGCCCTGGATAATAGAGGAAAACATACTGTTCTCTTTATGTTTGTTAATAGGGCATGACAACTGTTCCCAAACTGCCTGCAAGCCATTGTGCCTTGCTACTCTGGAGTATGACTGACACCTGATGCAATGAAGGACACAGCTACTTAGCTAATGCAAGCAAGGCATTTCCCCCACTCATGAGATGCCAAATACTTGGCTGGAGCACTCATGGGCTTTGGAAAACCTTATAGGGATTTTCTTCGGGAGGCAAACTAAATACCTTAATTTAACCTCATTCATTTAAAGTAGGCTAAAAGATTATTTTATTTGGACTTGGGAAAGAGATTGTGATTTAGAAGCCGTAATTGCCCTATGAAATGACATACAACAAGAAGTTTGTTTCATGTAATAAAAGGAAGCATGAATATTAATCAAAATAATATTCTGTAATTAATGTCATTTTATAGATATTTGTGGTTTCCCAAGACCCTGTTAAATTCTCTCATTTAGTTATGTAATTTTCATAACATTGTGAGACAGATGTTACTATAGTTTCTATTCTATAGGTAGGAAAAAGAGACTCAGTGAGGCTAAGTAACTCACCTAGTGTTATAGAGATAAAAATTGGCATGATAAAGAATTTGAACCCTGATAAACAGAGCCTAGGGAAAAAATTCTTTTCTAGGGAAAAATGCATGCTTTCTACCAGACTTCATTACTTTTTAAGGTATAACAGCAATAGCTACAATTAATTGAGAACTCACTAGGTATCAGAAATTGTGTCCAGCCCTCTACATGTATTACTTCATTTAATCCTCACTAAAATTATCTTGGAAAGAAATCACGATCTCTGCTTAAAAATGACAAAATCTTTTTCTTTTGGATTACTAAAGAATAAAGACAGTTTTCTAGAAATATTTATTAGAGTGACTAAATAAATATACTAGGCTATATATTTTCCCTTCTACGATGGCAACACTAAGAAAGTAATTACAATAACTTTTAAACTTAAGAAAGCAGTTACAGTGATTACGTGATATATAATAACTTTTCCCTTAAATAGAAAAAGAAAATAATAAACTATTATTTAGATAAAATTTAAGATCAATTTTGTACAGTGAATTATATTCTTATAATGAACATATTTATCCAAATATCTTTTAAAAATTGAAGTGTATATATATATATATATATATATATATATATATATATATATATATATATATATATATATACACACACACACACACACACACAAACACAAACACACACCTTTTCATATTCTTTTCTATTATAGGTTATTACAAGACATAGAGTATAGTTCCCTGTGCTATACTGTAGGTCCTTGTTGTTTACCTATTTTAAATAGAGTAGTATGTATATGTTAATCTCAAATAAATTCCTAATTTATCTCCCACCCACCCTCCCCGCCAGCTATCCCCTTTTGTAACCGTAAGATTGTTTTCTATGTCTGTGTGTGTATTCCTGTTTTGTAAATAAGTTCATTTGTATCATTTTTTTTAGATTCCACAGATAAGTAACATCATATTTGTCTTTCTCTGTCTGTCTTACTTCACTTAATATGATAATCTCTAGGTCCATCCATGTTGCTGCTAATGGCATTATTTTGTTCATTTTTATGACTGAGTAATATTTCATTGTATATATTGACCATATCTTCTTTATCCACTCATTTGTCAATGGGCATTTAGGCTGTTTCCATGTCTTGGCTATTGTAAATGGTGCTTCACTGAACTTGTGGGTGATGTGTCATTCTGAATTATAGTTTTCTCCAAATATAGTCCAGGAGTGGGATTTCTGGATCATATGGTAGCTCTGTTTTTAGAATTTTAAGGAATCTCCATACTGTTCTCCACAGTGGCTGCACCAATTTACATTCCCACTAACAGTATAGGAGGGCTCTTTTTTCTCCACACCCTCTCCAGCATTTGTTGTTTGTAGACTTTTTAATGATGGTCATTGTGACTGGTGTTAAGGTGATACCTCATTGTAGTTTCGATTTGCATTTCTCTAATAATTAATGATATTGAGTATCTTTTTATGTGCCTGTTGGCCATCTATATGTCTTCTTTGGAGAAATGTCTATTTAGATCTTCTGCCCATTTTTTGATTGAGTTGTTTGGTTTTTTGATATTGAGTTGTATGTGCTGTTTGTATATTTTGGAAATTAATCTCTTGTTGATGTCATCATTGCAAATATTTTCTCTCAGTCCATAGTTTTTTTTCATTTTGTTTATGGTTTCCTTTGCTGTGTGAAAGCTTTTAAGTTTAATTAGGTCCCATTTGTTTTTTTGTTTGTATTTCCATTACTGTAGGAGGTGGATTCAAAAAATTATTGTTATGATTTATGTCAAAGAGTGTTCTATATTTTCCTCTAGGAGCTTTATAGTATTTGGTCTTACATTTAGGTCTTTAATCCATTTTGAGTTTATTTTTGTACATGGTGTTGGAGAATGTTCTAATTTCATTCTTTTACATGTAGCTGTCCAGTTTTCCCAGCACCGCTTATTGAAGAGACTGTCTTTTCTCCATGTATATTCTTGCCTCCTTTGTCATAGATTAATTGACCATAAGTGTGTGGGTTATTTCTGGGCTTTCTATCTTGTTCCATTGATCTATATGTCTGTTTTTGTGTCAGTACCATATTGTTTTGATTACTGTACATTTTTAGTATAGTCTGAAGTCAGGGAGCATGATTCCTCCAGCTTCGTTCTTCTTTCTCAAGATTGTTTTGGCTATTCAGGATCTTTTGTGTTTCCAAACAAATTAAAACAACAAAAAATTTTTGTACTAGTTCTGTGGAAAATGTCATTGGTAATTGAATAGGGATTGCATTGAATGTGTAGATTGCCTTGGGTAGTATGCTTATTTTTACAATATTGATTCTTCCAATCCAAGAACACAGTATATCTTTCCATCTGTTTGTGTCATCTTCATTTTCTTTCATCAGCATCTTATAGTTTTTGGAGTACAGGTCTTTTGCCTCCTTAAGTTTATTCCTAAGTATCTATTATTTTTGATGTGATGGTAAATGGGATTATTTCCTTAATTTTTCTTTCTGATATTTCATTGTTAGTGTGTAGAAATGCAACAGATTTCTGTATATTAATTTTGTCTCCAGCAACTTTCTGAATTCATTGATGAGCTCTAGTGTCTTTTTGGTAGAGTTTTAAGAATTTTCTATGTGTAGTATCACATCATCTGCAGTGACAGTTTTACTTCTTTTCCAATTTGAATTCCTTATATTTATTTTTCTTCTCTGACTGCTGTGGCTAGGACTTCCAAAACTATGCTGAATAAAAGTGATGAGAGTGGGCACCCTTGTGTTGTTCTTGATTTTAGTAGATTCACTTATTTGTATGTAGATACCCAGTTGTTCCAGTACCATATCCAGTTGAAAACAGTATCTTTGATCCAATGTATTGCCCATTGCTCCTTTGTCAAAGATCAGTTGACTATATTTATGTGGGTGTATTTCTGCATGCTCTATTCTGATCCATTAATTATTTGTTCATTATTCTGCCAATACCACACTGTCTTGATTACTGTAACTTTATAGTAAGTCTTAAAAAGTCAGGCACTCTTAGTCTTCCAACTTTTTTCTCCTTCAATATTGTCTTGGCTATTTTGGGTCTTTTGGTTCTCCACATAAACTTTAGAATCAGTTTATTGATATCCACAAATAACTTGCTGGGATTTTGATGGAAGCGCCATCCTAGTGGATGTGAAGTGGTATCTCATTGTGGCTTTTATTTACATTTCACTTATGATTAGTGATGTTGAGAATCTTTCATTGAGCTTAGTGCCATTTGTATATCTTTAGAGAACTTTCAATTCATATATTTTCCCAGTTTTTAAATTACGATATTAGTCTTATTGTAATTGAATTATAAGTGTTATTTAAATACTCTGGAAACTAGACCCTTAGGAGATTATGTTTTGCAAATACGTTCTATTCTTCAGGTTGTACTTTCAGTTTCTTGATAGTGTCTTTTGATGCTATTATTGGCAAATATAAGTATATGTTATATGCTCAACAATATTATATACATATTGTTGTATATACCTGTATTCTAAGTCAGTGAACAGAAGAAATGAGAAGAAATATATATTATACTGTCTTTTATAATTAACTAATTACCTTTTCTGGTGTTTATTGTGTAGATTTGAATTATCATCTGAGATCACTTGCTTTCAACCTGAAAAACTTCCTTTATTATTCCTTATAAGGTGTCTACACTAGCAAAAATTCTCCCAGTTTTTTATTTATCTGGAAATAACTTCATTGCATACCCAATTTTGAAAGATAGCTTTGCTGGATGTAGAATTCTTGGTTGACCAATTTTATCTTTGAGCAATTTGAATGTTACCCCACTGCCTTCTGGCCTCCCTGATTTCCCTTGAGAAGTTCACTGTTAATTAGTGTTCTCTTATAAGTGATTAATTGTTTGTTTAGGTTTTTTATTGCTGTTTTCAAGATTTTCTGTATTTCAAGATGGCTAGAATTTGCAGGACAAAATGCCAGCAGGAGGGCTTCCCTGGTGGTGCGGTGGTTGAGAGTCCGCCTGCTGATGCAGGGGACACGGGTTCGTGCCCCGGTCCGGAAAGATCCCACATGCCGCGGAGCGGCTGGGCCCGTGAGCCATGGCCGCTGAGCCTGCGCGTCCGGAGCCTGTGCTCCACAATGGGAGAGGCCACAACAGTGAGAGGCCTGCGTACCGCAAAAAAACAAAAAAAAGCCAACAAAGAAACAAACAAAAAATGCCAGCAGGAAAGAGCCACACATGCCAAGAGCCCTTGACTCTTCGATTGAATATTGATCTGTTTCTGTGTAAGCTGCAAACCCACAGGGTGTTCAAAGAAAAACTGTCCCGAAAAGGAAAATTTCTGGGGAACTGTAATATAAAGAAATTCTCAAAATTTACTCAGGGCTAAAATTATTCTTGTTTCCTATAGCGACAGTGGGGATACCTCTATGAATACACAAGCCACTTGGTTGAGACCACAAACAACAAAAAAAGACACATCAGAAGTGGGGAGAAATTAGCACTTGAATAAAGGCTACATTATATATGCCTTCTAAGAGCATAAGCCTTGAAAGAAACCTACTTGTCTTTAAATAACTGCTTACGGGAAAAAAGTCCAACAGTTTTGAAAAAAACAGAAAATTCAGTATATGGAAGAATGAAATTTTAAATTTCAGACTTCTCAAAACTTTACTAGATACATGAAGAAGAAAATGTATCTCATAACAAGAAAAAAAAAGTCAAGCAATAGAAACAGAAATAGAATAAAAAGATAATATTAGCAGACAAGTATATAAAAAGGCTATTATATTACACCCATATGCTTAAGATGTATAACAAATGTAAACAAGTTTAAAAGAACATTCATTGAAAGATAAATAAAAGACACAAAGCATTTTTGGTTTTAGTTTGGGCAGGTCAGGTTTAGAGCTAAAAAATAAGCTTACATCATTGCTGCAAGAAAAAAACCTGGATAGGCAGCAAATTAAGAGAAGGGTGTAGCAGGTATATTAGCTTTCTTTGCTGTGTAAAAATTACCACAAACTTGGCATCTGAAAGAGCAACCACTTATTGTCTTACCATTCTGTGAGTCAGAGTCTGTCTATAGGTGTGGCTGGGTTATCTGGACTAAAATCAACATGTAGGAATTATTCACCATCGAATGTCTTCCACGTATAAATACTTGAAAGGGATGTGGGATAAATGACTGTGATTTGATTTACTGATTTCTGATGATATCTTGATTTTTAATATATCTTCTAAGCAAAATGCAAAATATACAATAGTAAAGAGCCATTCAGTCACTTGATTTTCCTTAAAATAGTTTAATGACATATTCATGAATTTGGAAAATGGAATCAGGGTTTTCACAAAGCTTTAAATGTTTACTTTGGAGTCCTTATAGATGTCTTGATAATTTTCAAATATCAGAGACAAATTTTAATGTGAAAGAATCATGGACCTCTGTCTGTCTCACTGATTAAAGCCTCACAGGCATGGGTATGAATTCTGATTTGAGTCTATACTAAGTACTTCCTTTTGAGTGTTTTTCTTAAGTTACTTAATATAAATAATTTTCACCTGTAAGGTAGTGCTAACTCTAGTACTTCACCTTATCCCTTCTCCCAAAATTAAATAAGAGTCTATATATATATGACATATTCATTACTGTGCCTGCCACTGGTAACGCTCACAATAAATTTTAGAGTGGTTTTCTTCAAACTTAAATTTTACATTCTCAGCAGCCCTTAGAGCGAATTCTGAGCTAGCTGTTTCAGTGATGGAGAATTATTTCTTTTCAAAATTAAATACATGAAAATCATGTAATATAGGACCTAATATTGGGGAAAAAAATCCCAAAGGATTCATCTAAAAGTCCAGGTATAAGGCTTGCTCACACATCACACTAACAAATAAAAAGAACAGACTAGGGGTCCAAATAAAATGATTTAGATTACATTCTTGTTCACCCTCTGCTCCAGCCCCTTAAACATCCAAGCTCCTCTATCTTACTACAATCAGAAAGTGATGAGTTGGACCAAGAGTAGGGCTTTCTGCTTGGTTTAGATAAGCACTTCAAAGGCTGTGTGTTTATCTGAAATATCTGTCACTCTTGAAAGAGAAAAATTATTTTGGATATCTTTCCAGACCAGGTTTACTTATGATAACTTTTCCTCTTTTTAAAGTCTTCAGGATAAAAGCACAATGAAAAATCATCAAACTCTATTCTTCTGATCCAACCAAAGTCAGAAATTCTACAAACTGAATGCAATGTGTACTTCAGGAGTCAATGGAAATTCTAAATTTCCTAAATTTATCAAAGTAGCCACAAATCGTTATAGTAGATTTTCAAAGTAGGCTGCCACCTGTTGTCAAAAACCTCCTCTATTGTGCATTTCTGGAATTGATTTTATTATGTAAGGAAGGGAAAATATGGGAGAAAAGAATGACTGGGGAGAAGGCAAAAAGTATAAAAGAGAATTACAATGTTGTTACTAATGGCCGTAGAAAGACCACCTGGAAACATTTTCCCAAAATGAGAATATCTCAGAATGTATGTTATGCCATTTCTCTCTCTCTCTCTCTCTCTCTCTCTCTCTCACACACACACGATACTTTTACCACTTCTCCATAACTGGAGATCTGATTTTTGCAGAAAAGTGATTTAAGGCATTTATAATCCAGAAAATAAAATAGTTTACAATAGACCTGCAAGAGTCCCTATTCACCCCAACAACTAAATAAAATCAGAAATTTTTTTCATTTATTTGATGATTCAACACTTTTTTAGCAAATGCCTGTTACAGAGAAAACCCCAGTATAAGATGCTGCCAGGAATACAAAATGAATGTGACTAAGAACCCGCCTTTATGTTTCTTAAAACAAATAGGAGCGGAAATTATAAATAACTTTCTGTTAAAGAAAGATGTTCTGAAATTATGTGTATATGAGGATTTCTTTGACTAGAAAAACACTCAATATTGAGTTTGTGAGCATCAAGGAGAGTTTTACAAACATGATAATATTTGAAGCCTCAAATGAGAAGGGGATTTTTTTCCCCAACCAGATGGGTTAGATTTAGGAGAAGCATATCTGGAAACAAAGCATTTTGCGGTATTTCAGAATGAAGAGAATGAAGCATATGGAAAAATATAATCAGAAATTATGCTGAAAATGTTATTTTAAATGAGATGAAAGGAGTCCACAGTATTAGGCTGGGGCACTTGGACTTTGTTCTGCAGATAACAGGGAGCTGTTGAAAGTTTTTGGAGAAATAAATGATATGATGCAGATCTTTTAGTTCTAAACATTTTACAGGTCCCAAAGGTATTGAATGAAGTACAAAAAAGGGAATTCTTTGACTGACATACAACAAATTTCACAACTGGATCACCTTGCTGGTTGCTTAGAGTTTTCTTATTTCTTCCCTGGTACCTTTTCAGTCCTTACATGAAAGTGGATATTTTATTTTTTAACCCCTCTGTTTGCCAGATGAGGGTTTTCTTTTCCAAAGAATAGCCCACCCTCTAACTAGGAGAGTTTAACTTTATTTTACAGTAGAATTTTAAACAAGCTGCTATCTGTTTAAAGTTTTAAACAAAACTTAAATGAAAATTATAAATTTATAAATTTAATTATAAAATTATATAGTGAACAGAACTAATTTAGTGAATGTCTTTAACAAAATTTTTCCACTGCCTTTATTGTGTATTCCTGCTGAACTTCTCTCTGATCCATTCATTATATATACAACCTTTTCTGTTTTTAAGTGAGGATTGGCACTTTGCTATAACGATTTATTACTGGTATGTAATAAACACCCAACCATCATTCTTTCACTAGTAATTAGTATCATATAGACCTCATTTTTTCAGAAAAAATTGCTGCCCACTCACTATTAGGCACAATGGAAAAGACCAGGTATTTAAATCAACAATACTGTCTTGCTGAGAAGTAAACATGTTTACATGATTACAACCTATATTGAACTGTACTCTCACAGCAAATGCCAAATATAAATATGATATTTAATTGCCCCATTCTCCTTTAAATGAAACTTGTGATTCAGGAGCTCTGTGGTAGATAAAACTGGGGGTATTTCCATGTTAAGTTCTTTTTATTTCCTAATTGTCCCTCTGGCAACCACTGTCTAAAGTTCATGCAGCATCTTTTCTTTGGTATTTCGGTGGTTTTACTGTCAGATGCTCTTACTAAAAAAAATAAGCAAAAGGCCTCTCATAAACATTCTAGTACTTGTTTGAGGCACCATGATTACTGTTTTTGTTGTCACTGTTGTTTTTCTGTGATTATTATTGCCTCTCACCAGACACATGATTTTGTGGAGTCATAAGGCTCTCGTATATGTAGGTAGAATTAGGATTTTCTTACTAAGTATTACAGGGGCTTCAGGCAGGAAGAAATTAATAATTTATTATTTGATTTAAGGAAGATGCAATATTTACTGAAGCAAACAAAATTAAGTTTCTCATTTATAATTGAATCACACCATCAACAAGACTGCTTGAAATTTCAATGGGCAGCAATAGAATTTTATGAACTACAGCTACTAATACCAAGTAGATCTTGAAAGTACATAATTTACTTATGTTCCCTTCTCCAAGCTCTTTGCTTCCCCAGAATACCGATTTATACATGAGAGGCTTGGATCGTGGCAATATTGTCTATTCTTGACTGCCATTTCTATAAATCAGGATCATTCAACATCGTTTATCACTCTAAAAGTGACCCCATTCTTTACACTAAAAATGATTTTTACATTTCCAAGGTGACTTTCATTGAATAAAGAGAAGAAAAATGTGTTCCCTTATTTCTTAGTATTTTTCAATCCTACACAGCCTTGAGAATACACTCTATAAGGATTTAGAGCCTAAGATAATCTTAGGATGACCCATTTAATTGACAAGTAGACCTTTAACCTGCTAGATGGATACATCTTTCTAACAGAAAAACATGAATTTTGCTTTCTTGCTCAGGCATTTTTGTCAATATTGGTATAACCCTACTTATTTTTAGTAGTATAATGCCTGCACAGGGGGCAATTCCACCATGACTTTTCACAGGATCCTGAAACATAATAGGACCAAAGGTAAATTAATCAACATGTTTCTTCCCTTTCTGTAGCTCTAGGAAAGATGTTTCTTAGAATTTTTGAGTATGTCCCAAGTTTTCTTTCCTATTTAACTCATTTTTTTTCTTTTTGTCTCCTCTATGCTTTTCATTTTAAGCATTTTTCTATTTACATGTTTTCTAGTTCACTAAACTTGTTTTGTGATGTAGCCAATCTGTTCTGTAAATTGTCAAATTCAAAATTTTATATATTTTATTTTTCAAATCTAGAATTTCCATTTTATTCTTTAATATAGGTTCCAACTGCCTGCTGAAATTTACCATCATTTCATGTTTCTATCCCTTTTCTTTTCTATTTTCTTTAACGTTTTAATCATAGTTATCTTAGAATTCTTGCCAGGTAACTCTAATACCGACATCATCTGTGTATCAGGTTTTTTTTTTCTTCTATTGACTATTAGTCATATTTTTGGGCTTCTTGCCATAGCTAGAGAAAAAGAAGCAAACAGCCTCTAGGTGATGCTCTCTACTTCCAGAGAAGAGACTCCTTTCTTCCTTCCTTTCTTTCTTTCCTTTCTTTCTTTGTTTCCATCTTTCTTTTCTTCTTTCTTTCCTTCTTTCTCTCTCGCTCTTTCCTTTCTTTCCTTCTCCCTATCTTTCTCTCTTTCTTTCTTTCCTTTGTTAGGAAGATAGAATGATGTCAGACACCTCAATCCAAAACAGATTGACCTTAGTCAGGATGGGGTTGGATTCATAGTAAGTCTCAGCCTACCTCTGGTTCAACCTTATTTTTCTTGCCGAAACACCTGGGGTTTTGGTTGGGAACCTAGCTGATGTTCAGTTTCTTTACCTTGAAAGTCTACAATAAGTCCATGTCTTCTTATCTCTCTACCCTCTCACACTATATCATTCCTAGTCTGGGAAGTGCTGGAGACTGACTGCATGTTGGAGACAGGCTCCCTCCCTTGTTGGCCTTTACTTCATAAGCACTGGGAAACTGAAGGATATATCACTATGGCTTTAAGAAGCTCACAGCCTAGCCCCCCAGCCTCCTGTGTGTAAACCCATAACTCGGTAAAAGTGCTTATGTAAAGCCAGCTGATCATCTGACATCTCTAAGTCTCTGATTTTTTTTTTTTTTAATGCTAGCCCCAAGTGACCACTGAAAGTTTTCCTCTTCTCTTTCCCCTAACGGAGCTTCTTTACCTGGGATGAACCTAATCCTTAACGTTCACCCAGAATCAAGAACCACAACTGGGAGAAAGTTGCTCTTGGTTGTCGGCATAATTGGTGAAATTAAAACTCTGAGAAGGAGTAGTGAGTGAGTTAGGAGACATCCAGGAAATATGGTGGTGTATAAACAAAGTGTAAGAATGTTTCAAGAAGTATGAACTTCCATTACTCACTGATATAGCCAGAGATAACATTGTGTTGATCCTTCCTCCTTCTTGCTCTTCTGTTGTGAAATCCTATGGAAATTGAGTATGAAAGTCTCCAATATCTTTAATTTCATCTTGGTGAAATCTAAGATTGAAATCAGAAACCAGATGTTTAAAGTTAGTGATCATGAAAGGAAGAGAATTTGAGAACCTGAGAGCTTTTGACAATGCAATGTACTAATTTAGCTATTAACCTTTGTCCAAATAAATAAGGAAGGTGAATAAAATTTACACACTACTAATCTGTAGTTTGTTACCACCTAGTTAAATTTCTGTTCAGATCTATATAGTAGGGGCAAAACACTTTATGTATTAGTGGTTTGCTTTAGTAGTTCCATTTTGTGTAACCTTGAAATTATAAATATTCTTTATGAGAAAATGTATGTGTTACAAGGTTAGCTGTGCAAAATATTTTTTTTTCTCATTTAAATTCCCAAACCATGTTTGTCATGAGACTAAATTTGCTTCCTTTCTTATAATTTTTAACTATTGAATGTGAATTAATTAAAAATGTTTAAAAAATACTTAAAGGACTGTGAAATTCTTTTATAGTTGAGAACATGTCTAAAATTATTTCTTCTAGTAAGTTACTTTTTACATAAAATAAATATGTGATTCTTCAGATTTTAAAACACAATGAAAAATGTTATCTATCTATAAGCCTAACTTTCTCAGAAAGAGAATCTATTTATTATCCAAAATTGTCTTGAGTTAAATATGCAGACTTGGAGGTACAAAGCTAAAAAGAATACTAAGAATACTAATGTGGGGCATTGTTTCACACCTTATGTCCATCTACAATTAATTGACTAATGGGCATTTAGGTAGGTTTTCCCAATATGACTATTGTTTTTTATCCATGTATTTGTAGTGTTTGTGTATGTACCCACTCACAAACTATTTCATCTCAAAAAACCTAACATGAGAGGTGTTTATACCACTGAACAATTTCACAGTAATCATAATTACCTTTCTAGTAAATCAATAACACAATACAAATAAAATTAATGTTCATAAATGTATAAAGGTGAACCTAATCCCGCATATAAAAAATATATCATCTTCATGCTAATTATATTTAAAATCAAATTTCTTGGAACATATGTTATGACTCACCTCCTCCCGCACATTTTTAGAAAAGGTCCAAGTTCAAAACTAGGACAACGGCTGCAAATAGGAGTTATAAAATTTTATGTGCTCATATATATGCAAACTTCAATTAGAATCAGAGAATCAAAAAACTACAATTAACCTTTGGGATCACCTATCTTCACAATGAACACACCAGAGAAAAGGATTTACCAAATTGATCCTCTTGTTTGTCTTCTGAGTACTATTCAGAAGAGGAGGAGATTTCAGAAAATTTCACAGAGCAACAACAGTTTGGTCAAAATTCTTAAATTCTGTGTTCTCACAATTTAGGTTTTTTTTCCCCCATGCCACCTCTTTCACCTACTTTGGCTTTTAAATTTTGGTAAGAGTTAAAATCCTACTCAATTTTTGAAATCCTGAGGAAACTTGTTATTTTCCTTTCTAACTCAAAATGAAATTCAAAAGGAATTAAATGAAAGCTCCAAAACACATATTATGAAATTGTGTGTATTCAAGTGAGGTCACAATAACTTTATTTTTGAATTCTACCCCGTGGCTGACATTTTTATATCATACCTCCAAGATATTGGTTGAAATCTAATTTAAATGACTTAAATGACTCTAAACTGAATAATAGCCCCATGGTCCTCTATTGATTGAAAGTAAATGTCAAGGTGATAAAAACTAATCAACTCTGTTTTACTCCATTGAAATGTTAAAAATTCCATAAACATAAAACTCACAAACAATAGTTGTCCTTACTTTAAGGACACCAGATATTGCCATTTTTATGATTCTACTAGGTTTCCAGAACAGCTTCTGGATTCACATCAGACACCTATAAATGCTTCAAGCTTTATGGCATTAAAAAGGAAGACTGCCAAAAGACTATGAATATTTCAAATAATTTTCCTCTCTTATAAACCTTTTCTAGAAGTTGAACTTCCCATATTAGTGGGAAGTTACAATTATTAATATGAATATACAGGATAATAAATCAAATGGTCAAATATAGTTGGTATTCCTAATTATTTTGAAATTATATTCTATACCAATCACTAAATTTTTTAATGTTCATTTATAAAAACAAAATTGTTGTCAGGTGATTAGTCATTTGTGAAAAATTACTGTCTGGAAAGCTTTTATGAAGCTTAAAATTTACAGTAAGTCAATTTAAGTAATTCTTTTATTCTTTCAGAATGAATGGCAATAAGTCTCAATGTGTATGTGCTACATCAGTGTGACAATCCATGGTATCAAGGTGGTATATGAAATTCTCAAACCTATGTATTTAAATATGCACCATTTCACTCAAAATTAGGAAGCACTGATTATGAATCTTGATTTAAAGATTTTTTTTCTTCTTTTTGACTACAATCTAAGAAACTCAGCCATCCTGGAAAACAACATGGCTAGATTCAGTAATAACTTCTTGTCAGTGTTGCTAAAAGTGTAATAAGACAAGACGATGTACCACATTGAATTGAATCAAAAGTAAATAAAAAATAAACGTCAAGTTAACTTGTAAAGGAAACAGGAACAGGTAATTATGGAGACACAAAAGACCCCGAATAGCCAAGCAGTCTTAAGGGAAGAAAATGGAGCTGGAGGAATCAGACTCCCTGACTTCAGACTATACTACAAAGCTATAGTAATCAAGACAATATGGTACTGGCACAAAAACAGAAATATAGATCAATGGAACAGGATAGAAAGCTCAGAGATAAACCCGTGCTCCTATGGTCAACTAATCTATGACAAAGGAAGCAAGGATATACAATGGAGAAAAGACAGTCTCTTCAAAGAGTGGTGCTGGGAAAATTGGACAGCTACATGTAAAAGAATGAAATTAGAACACTCCCTAATACCATACACAAAAATAAACTCAAAATGGATTAGAGACCTAAATGTAAGACCGGACACTATAAAACTCTTAGAAGAAAACATAGGCAGAACACTCTGTGACATAAATCACAGCAAGATTTTTTTTGATCCACCTCCTAGAGTTATGGAAATAAAAACAAAAATAAACAAATGGGATCTAATGATACTTAAAAGCTTTTTCACAGCAAAGGAAACCATAAACAAGACAAAAAGACAACCCTCAGAATGGGAGAAAATATTTGCAAATGAATCAACGGACAAAGGATTCATCTCTAAAATATATAAACAGCTCATGCAGCTCAGTATTAAAAAAGCCAACCACTCAATCCAAAAATGGGCAGAAGACCTAAATAGACATTTCTCCAAAGAAGATATACAGATTGCCAACAAACACGTGGGAGAATGCTCAACATCACTAATCATTAGAGAAATGCAAATCAAAACTGCAATGAGGTATCATCTCATACCATTTAGAATGGGCATCATCAGAAAATCTACAAACAACAAGTGCTGGAGAGGGTGTGGAGAAAAGGGAACCCTCTTGCACTGTTGGTGGGAATATAAATTGATACAGCTACTATGGAGAACAGTATGGAGGTTCCTTAAAAAACTAAAAATAGAACTACCATATGACCCAGCAATCCCACTACTGGGCATATACCCAGAGAAAACCATAATTCAAAAAGACACATGCACCCCAATGTTCATTGCAGCACTATTTCCAATAGGCAGGTCATGGAAACCACCTAAACGCCCACCAACAGACGAATGGATAAAGAAGATGTGGTACACATATATGGTGGAATATTACTCAGCCATAAAAAGGAATGAAATTGGGTCATTTGTAGAGACGTGGATGGATCTAGAGACTGTCATACAGAGTGAAGTAAGTCAGAAGGAGAAAAACAAATATCATATACTAATGCATACATATGGAACATAGAAAAATGGTACAGATGAACCGGTTTGCAGGGCAGAAATAGAGACACAGATATAGAGAACAAACGTATGGACACCAATGGGGGAAAGTGGCGGGGAGTGGTGGTGGTGGGATGAATTGGGAGTTTTGGATTGACCTATATACACTAATATGTATAAAATGATAACTAATAAGAACTTTCTGTATAAAAAAATAAATAAAATGAAATTCAAAAAAAAGAAAAAAGGAACAGATATTTAAACATTAATTTTGAAAATATTACATGATTTTGTTTGATTACACTTACACATTCCTCACATATTTATAGTTAAGTTAGAATTCTCAGAATAATCTTTTTCCTAATAAAAAATCAGATTCATCTCTTGGCACCCTGGGTATCATACTATGAAGGCTTTCTCATTTTGTTAATACTCATAATTAATCTGGGAGTCAATAGTTAGGTAAGAAGGAAGAGACTGCTGGCTAGTTCTAAAAGTGACCTCAGACTCATGTTCCAAAAAATATGCTTCGTTAAAAATATCAGATTAGAAAGGTGACATAAATCTCCTTGACAGGAAGTAGGATAAAGTTACCATTCCATAAA
The DNA here is from genome assembly GCF_949987515.2 of Delphinus delphis. Taxonomy (NCBI): domain Eukaryota; kingdom Metazoa; phylum Chordata; class Mammalia; order Artiodactyla; family Delphinidae; genus Delphinus; species Delphinus delphis. The sequence continues at coordinate 90,118,226 of NC_082690.1, forward strand.
GACTGGACACCTAACAGAGTTGCCTAAAATTAAAATAAGCAAAGAACTTGCCAATCCTTAGCTCCCACCTAATAAATAAAAAGGTTCTGATTAAAGTAAACAAAGAGTAGACTACATAGTGTGGTATCCTTTCAGCAGGTAGGGAAGAAAAACCTGCATTCTAGACAGACCTCACCCATTCCTTTAGAGTCGTTGCTGATCTTAAGAATCAAATCTATTTAGATCCAAACTGAAAAATATTTGTTGAATTGAAAATTATTCCAAACTCGAGATCAGAGTACCAGAGTTGGCAAATGTGTTAGTTTATGTGACTGCTTTAGAAAAAAAATATTGAAATTATATTATATGCTGTTATAAATTTAATACGTATTGCCTTTACTGAAAATATTTCAGTTATATAAAATTAGCACTAAAAATTCTGAGCAAGATGGTTATCTTCTTCCAAACATATATCCTGTGTGTAGATAGATATATTAACAGTATATTTCTCCAGCTCAGTCCTAAGATCCTTCCTGGGACTGAGACTATAACTTTTATCGCCTTGCATTTTCTATGGGACAGTACAAGGAACAAGTCACCACTCAATAAGCAATAATTAACATCCTGATTAAATAGCCCTCAAATAGATATTCTTCTAGAAGACTTCTTTCAGCAATTCTTCAAGATATCCATGGCTCATCTGTTTTATTCCTGCTGTATTTCAAGATTTCAACCTCTTCTTCATGATTTCTCTACTCCAACTGCTACTCTGATCACCTGAATAAAGGAAGTACTTCTCAGGCTTTTTTCTGATGAGACAATACACATCCAGCAGCAAAACTTTCTCTCCTTTATCTCATGCTACTGATATCTGTCCTTTAATTTGTAGAGCCATGTAAAGTACACAAATTCCTAATGTTCAGCAGCTAGAAGAGAGTTGTGAATGCTCTAATCATATATTTATTTTTCCTAAATATGTCCTCATCTATAGCTTTGCCCACAACATTCTACAGGGTGTTGAGAGGAAAAGGAACCATAATAAGATTCAAAACACCTAAGTTTAATCCTAATTCCAATACTACTTTGGGCATGTCTTTGGGAAATTCTATAGTTTTCTCATTAGTAGCATAAAGGAACCAGTCTAGATAAACATAGACCCATTACATAATGTACAGTTCTATGTTTCTCCAGAAGGATCAACTTTTTGTCATAAGTATCCTATGTGATAGAATGGAGGAAAAAAATGTTTAGGAACCAACTTATATTAAAATCCAATCCCATTATTCACTACCTGTGTTTTTTTGGTACTTTATTGAATGTTTCTGAATCTTGGTACTCATTTGTAAAACTAAACTAGTAGTAGATACCTTTCATGCTTGTTATGTGTTTTACATGATGGAGTAGAGCTAAGGGCTAAATTAACATTAACCTCCTTTACCCATTATTCAAGGCACAAGTCAAATTGCATGCCTTCTTGATGGTTTTAATAATTTATTTTATTTAAGGCAATACTATACTAGGTATTCAGTTTTTTAAACATATGAATCATTCTCTAGAAGTAATCTTTCCTTATTCTTTATTATTTCATTATTAATAATGATCACTATGTGATGAATTGCAGTACTGAGTTAAAGCTGATTTCATAATACAAGTGTTCTTATGTATGTTGTGTTTAAGACTAATAAAAAGGGTCCTGAGTTTGTCCTACATAATAAAGAGTAATGGAATATGTGAGTAGTGAATATAAATCCATTGCACTGAATCAGGTATGTTAATTTTAAAAGAGCCTAGGAGTTAGTAAGAATGTGTGAATGAGTGTCTGGGTTTTGATCTTGAGAAGCCGAGAGTTGTGAAGATGCAGAAACCCAACTCTGCACTTGGAAGAGACTAGGGTTTCAATGAAAATACAGGTCATTGTGTAGATTGGGCTGTCAGTTCATGAACTCTAAATAACAGAACTAAGCAAAAGGAAGATAGAAGATAATTATAATCAAAGCAATTCTAGAGAATGAGTAATTTAAAAAATGCCATTGAAATAAAACTGCAGTCATCCTGAAATTTTTTGTAGAATGTTTCATTTTGGCTTTTGATCATGCCCACTTCATGCTTAAATGACCAGGGTAGGAGCAAACAATAAGATTTAGATTGATAGTCCAGAAATAAGTTTGTTTATAGTCAGTTTTGTGGTGTGCATTTAGCTAAGCATGGATATTTGGAGTTACAGAATCTTACACATCTCTGAAGATACATACTTTGTTCATGGTGTCATAAACCTTCTCTACTGAGGGTTCATTATTTAAAGAAACCTTTGCTTTATGCTTTTAACTGTGCCTGATCTTGACATTTAAGAGTAAAATAGTTTTGTTTTCAACTAAAGTTTTTTCTTTCATGCCAAGAGAGAAATTTTGAAGTCTAACTGCAGAAGTTACCATATTCATCAAATCAACTTTTTAGAAATCACTCATTCATTCCAATGGATCAACGAGTTTAAGTGCAGACAACCTGCAAAGTCGTGTTCACGAAATTAGAGTTCCAATTTTAATGTTTCACAGTTCAACAATTATAAGATAAAAAACATCATTGAGAGTCTACAGTTCAGTAGAACATGTCATTTGACTGTTTTTTGGGGTTGAAGAGGAATGGTGATTTTAACACCCTGGCTGTTAATCTGACCATATTATATACTGTTATACTTATTCATCAACTATTGCTCAATTTTTCAGGAATGTATACATTTTTCATCAATAAAACACAGGAAGATAACCTGGATATAAATATAGGTTATTTGAACTTAATCCAAAAAGGAAATCCACAGCTCTTCTAAATGTTAACACTAGAGCGGTTCAAGAAGTCTTTAGAGGAGCCAGCCCAGAAGCCAATGGAGGACACAGATGCTGCCTCTGGAAACACATTGGAACAACCTCCATCTGGGGCCCTCAGTGTGCCAAGTTCTTCTCATAAGTGGTTACAGCAGTTAGGTTCTTTGCTCCAGATGAGAGACAAAGGCACCAAAGGGAACTATTCTCCACCCTACAATCAACAAGAAAATGCTGTGCTGAGTGAAATTACAATTATACAGTGACATGTTAATGAGCTTTGAAAATGTTTGGTTGGATAAGAGAAAAGTATCTGGATTGACTAAAACAACTAAGTATCTGAAAATACAATACACATTATTAGCTACAAGTCGGTGTGCCAGAGTGTATTTGCCTACATGGGTGCATTTGTGGAGAAGTTGTGTGAATACCACCAAGATGTTCTTGTGCATGCTCATACACTCAGTTTAATAAAATGTCTCCATCTGAATTAAGAAATAACTTCAGAATATTACCTTGTTATTGAAATGATCTGAGGAAAGCGGTATAACTTTCAGCAAATTTTAGATAGGACTATCAAGTCCAGGAACAACTCGATAAGTAAATTTTGAAAAGTAAATTTTCAAATTTTGAAAAGTAAATTTTCTTGGAAAAGTTTTACTTTTTATATAGATCTAGTTACAAACCCTGGTGGTTATGGCCTGCTGGGATCCGTGCCCACAAACTATTCAGTTCTCATAACTGTAAATTAACTTGGTCAAGGTACTTGAATTAAAAAAAAAAAAAAAGAAAAAATCCCTGGTAAGTAGCTAAAAGGAACCCTGAATACATGACAACATAATTTACATCAGTTCAAATTCTCTGCTGACTCTTATATTTACCTGTATATTAATTGAAAAACTAGATTAATTGTTTCTATGTAGTCACCTAGTTTTTCCCTCATCCTCATGTCTCACCCAATTATAACACTTACTCCATCACCATGTTTCCTGGTCTACTGTTCCAGTTCTTCCAAAATTAGGTTACTGCCAAGATTGTAGGATGAAAGTTACCAATTGCAAAGTTTAAGCACAAGGTGACTGTTTCTCAATGGGTGACCCCAAACTTAAGCTCCAAATGCATCCGCATGATGTTAAGGTGTTTGTTTACAATGAAGATACTGCATCAGCTTTGTTTTGAATAGCCTATAATTAATGATCCATTAAGTGGCTAAATATGCAAGTGGTTTGACTTATAATGGTTAAGAAAAAAATAAATTTACCACAATATAGCCTCTCATGTATATACCAATATTCTTTCTTAAGTATGAAAAACATGTAAAGCTAGTATATGCCATGGTCTTTAATTATAGAATGCTTAGAGAATGTGTACAATTCCTGTTTCATGTTGAGGAGAGAAAAGAGTGATTGCAGAGCTAGAATTCTGACACCTTGCACTTAAGGCTAGGATTCCCCAACTGTAGCCCCTGTAGCTGCAAGCACAGTCTTCTGTCTTCTTACTTAAAGTACGGTTCATGGACTGGTAGGGTCATAATTAGCATTATACAGAAGCTTGTTAAAAATTTAGAAACTCATTCCCTTCCTCAAGACCATATAAATCAGAATCTGTTTTGCAATTTAACAAGATCCCCAGATGATTGATTATACATTAAATTTCAAGAAATACTACTCTAATATGCAGGTTCATCCAGTCACTTGGGCTTCCTTACCATTCTAGAATGTTTCTGTATATGTTGTTAGATACTTCGTCTTGACATTCCTGGTATATCCTAACCCAGGGGGGTGAAGGAAATTGCCATGAAACAGGCCTATGGCTAATTTTATAGGTAGAGATGCCAGGAAACTTTTGGCAGTACGAATACAAACAGTTCCTAAACTAGTAGTTCTCAAAACTGGCTTTGCATTAAAGTCACCTGGAGAATTTTTAAAAATTACCCTTGCAGGAGCCTACCCTAAAACAATTAAATCAGGATTACTAGAGGTGAGACAAGGTTATTGGGAATTTTGAAAAGCTTCCAAGGAGATTCTAATTTTCACCCAAGGTAAATCCACCACACTACAGAAAATTTAGCAGGGATTTTTAATGGAATTAAATTGAAATCTATCACATTATGGAAAATTTAACAGGGACTTTAATTGAATTAAAGTGGTCTGGGCCACTTCAATTAAAATCTTACAATCTTTTATGTAAGACGGTTAAATATATAAAGATCCAGGACCCAAACAAATCCAAACTGAAAGTGCTACTCATATTTTTAATAAGCACAAACACATTGCACACCTATAATTATGATTAAACTTTGTTCTAAATTAAACCACAGTAAATTTTTCTGGATAGAGCAAAACTTCTCTACTACTTGTAAATAACCAGAATCGGAATTTAATTGCAAGTAGGTGGAGTGATCTGGAGAGGGTTTAATTAAATTATACCAGCCAATGATGAATAATTTTAAAAGGATTTTCTTTCTTTCTAATCTATATACTTTTTCTTATTCTTGCCTCATTGCACTATCAAGGACTTCCTTACAATGTTGAAAAGGAATGATGAGTGAGGACATCCTTGCCTTGTTCCCAATTTCAGGGGGAAGCATACAGTCTCTTGTAATTAAGTATGATGTTAGCTATAACTTTCTAAAAATGCTCTTTATCAATTTGAAGAAGTTCCTCTCTGTTAAGGTTTGCTGAGGGTTTTTAACTATGAATGGGTGTTGGATTTTGTTAAATACTTTTTCAACATTAATTATATTATCATATGATTTTTTTTTTTTAGCCTGCTGATGTGGAAAATTCCATCATTTTAATTTTGATGGATGAACCAACCTTGGATACCTGGAAGAGGAGGTCATCAAGAAAAGGTGACCAGCAGTTGACACTAGAGCTGTACCTGAGCAATCAGAGGCTCCTTGCCCTCTTCCCTGTTCTTGGAATTTACGTTCCACTCACCGTTCCTACAGCCAGAGCTGTTTTCAAGGACAGTCTTGAAAAAGCAACATGTTGTTGAGACAATCTAGATGGTATACGTGACTGAACCCAGTTTAAAGCCTCTATTAAAACCTTTAAGATTCTGGCAGGCAGTTATAGAGATCTACTCCTCTTGTGGCTGCCCAAGGCAAGCCTTATATGTAAGTGCCCTTGCTTGTTAAACCTGCCACCTACCACCCATCTGAACTGGTCTGCCTCTTTCTTCAGTCTCTCCTTGCCCTTCAGTTATGGGATCCAGTTTATGAACCAACACCACTTGGATGTGGTGTATAATTCCTTTCATTTTATTGTGGAATTTTGCATTTATATTCACAAGAGACATTGGTCTATAGTTTTCCTTCCTTGTAATACCTTTATTTGGTTTTGGTGTTAGGGTAATACTGGCCTCAGAGAATGAGTTAAAGAGTGTTCTCTCTGAGTCTAGTTTCTGGGGAGATTATGGAGAATTGGTATCATTCTTCCTTAAATGTTTCATAGAGTTCACAAGTGAAACTATCTGAACCTGTTGCTTTTTCTTCGAAGATTATTAATCAGTGATTCAATTTATTTAATAGATATAGAGCTATCCAAGTTATCTATTTCTCCTAGTGTGATTTTGATAGTTTGTGTCTTTCATGGAATTGGTCCATTTTATTTAAGTTATCAAATATGTGGACATAGAGTTGTTCTAAATATTCCTTGTATATTCTTTTAATATTCATGGGATCTGTAATGATGACCCCCTTCTTGGCAATTTGTGTCCCCTGTTTTTGTTGTTGTATTTTTTGTTTGTTTTGCTTAGCCAGGTTAAAAACATCAATTTTTTTCTGAGAACATTTCTTGCCGGGCAAGTCTGCTGGCAATGAATTTTATTAGTATTAGTTCTGGTTTATCTGAGAAAGTTTTTTTTTGTTGCGGTACGCGGGCCTCTTACTGTTGTGGCCTCTCCTGTTGCGGAGCACAGGCTCCAGACGCGCAGGCTCAGCGGCCATGGCTCACAGGCCCAGCCGCTCCGCGGCATGCGGTATCCTCCTGGACCGGGCCACGAACCCGTGCCCCCTGCATCGGCAGGTGGACTCTCAACCACTGCGCCACCAGGGAAGCCCCTGAGAAAGTTTTTATTTCTGCTCACTTTTGAGGGATAATTTTGCTAGCTACAGTATTATTGTTTAAATTAAATTTAACGTATGTGAATAGAATGAATCTGAGCTAAGCTTAATCTTTTGTGGAGGATCAAACTGAATTGATTTTAGCTTACTTGAATAAACAAAAATGTTTCTGGACTAGGGTTATTTGTATAAAATTTTATTTAATTGAATTAGAAAAATCAAGTATCTAATATGGTTTAAACATACCGACTCTTGACACTTTGCTTTTCATATATTAAAGTGTTTTGAATTAATTTGGATTACATTGACACATTCTATCTCATTATAAAATGATTTTATAAGGATTATATATAATATTTTGCCTATTTTGAAATTATATTCTATAGAATTATTCTGCTTTAAATGGCTTGAATTAATTCATTTAGTCTGTTCTAAATGTATTTTATTTAAATATTTTAATATTAAGAAAATGTTATTCTCTGGGTTAAATTTTATTTCTTTAAATGGCTCTTTTTTCATTTTGTTCAGATTAAATTGATTGAATCTACTTGATTTAGACTTATCCAGAGAGAGATATAAGATGTGCTTTTATAAGATGTGCTTCTTATTAATGGTGTTTTGCTGGTTAATGCAATTAGGCATGTGTAAAATTTTCAAAAAAGTGACTTATAAAGATTAATTTCTCAGATAGCAAATGCTTTCTGGCTTATTTTACTTATTATAATTATACAACGTTCATCCATGTTGTTACAAATGGCAGGATTTCCTTTTTATGGTTGAATAATATTCCATTGTATACATATGCCACATCTTCTTTATCCATTTATGCATCAGTGGACAGTAGGTTGTTTCTATGTCTCAACTATCGTAAATAATGCTGGAATAGTACAGATATCTCTTCCAGATAGTGATTTCATTTCCTTTGGAGATACACCCAGAAGCTGAATTGCTATATCACAAGGTAGTTCAATATTTATTTTTTTGAGGAACCTTCATAATGTTTTCCATAGTGGCTGTACCGATTTACATTCCTACCAACAGTGTACAAGTGCTCCCTTTTTTCCACATTCTCACCAGCACTTGTTTTCTCTTGTCTTTTTTATAATAGCCATTCTAACAGGTATGAGGTTCTCATTGTGGATTTTGTTTACATTTCCCTGATGATTAGTGATGTTGAGTACCTTCTCATGTACCTGTTAGTTATTTGAATATCTTCTTTTGAAAACTGTCTATTCAGATTGATTGGCCATTTTTAAATTGGATTATTTGGTTTTTTGCTATTGAGTTGTATGGACTTCTTATCAAATACGTGATTTGTAAATATTTTCTTCTAATCCATAAGTTGTCTTTTCATTTTGTTAATAGTTTTCTTTGTTGTACAGGAGTTTTTTAGTTTGATATAGTCCCACTTGTTTATTTTTGCTTTTGTTGCTTGTGCTTTCAGTGTCATATCCAAAAATATTACTGACAAGATCAATGTCGAAAAGCTTTGACATTTTTCCTATGCTTTTTTCTGGCCTTTTTATGTTTTTCAGGTTCTACATTTAAGTCTAAATATCTGGCTAGACAGGGCTTTTACAGGCCTATATAATATATATAGTAATTAACTTATGCTATTTCTATTCTCACTAGAATGTAAACACTATGAGAGCAGAAATGTTTGACACACCACTGTATCCTTAGCACCTAAACCCAAAGCCTAACAAATATATAAATACAATGACTGAATCTTATATGTACATAAGGGCTTCACGGTTTCTAGAAACACTTCTATGAACATGCATTTTGTTACCTGCGATCCTTATGAAATCTAACTTTGTCATTCTTATTTTATATATGAAGAAACTGAGGCTCAGACAGGTGAAGAGAGCTGCTCAACATTCCCCCAAATTTATGCATTCTGACTTTTCCTGTTATCATAGGTTTGTAGCCTGAAATAAATGCTGACACATAATAGATACTCATAATTTTCTGGCCCTAAGGAAGAGAAAATAAGGCACATTATTAATTGTTAACTCTTTGTTTTACAGGGCCTGTTTTTCACTCTCCGATAACTGCAGTTTTTCGGCGGGTATGTGGCTATTGGATAATCGAGGTAAATTTCCTAGTGAGTAATTTTATACAGTATGCTTCTATTAAAAGCAAACATAGGCAGCTGTATATCACAAGGAAAAATTTGCATTAACTTGAAAGATAAAGCATGAGTCTTTGAAGGATATTTGTGCAATGCTTGCTTCAGACCATAGTTCCTGGGGGCTCCGGTGACACAAGTTCATTCTCCTCTGCTGTTAGGGTTACCTTAATAGAAATTTTAAGAATCATTGACTGATAAATGCTAGATAGGTTGATGTGCTGGGCAGCATTTTGATGAAGTTTCTTTTTTGATTTCTGTTTTGTTTGGTGCAGCAAGTCCTGCTCTTGCAGAAAATCTGAGAGCAAGGACACTGTCAGTGATGGTTGTTCCTTTTGTTGCCATCTTTTGTTTGTGAAATTGGAGAAGTTACCCAACATCTATAAATCTTAGACTCTCCTCATTTATAAAAAAAGACAGGAGCATTTGCTATCTGAGAAATTAATCTTTATAAGTCACTTTTTTGAAAATTTTACACATGCCTAATTGCATTAACCAGCAAAACACCATTAATAAGAAGCACATCTTATAAAATCACAAACAGTTTCTCATTGCCAGTGGGTATCGTCCGTGTTCACTGATTAATGTATTGGATAAACCTTTTTTATTAATGAGAACAAGAGAGGACAAACATCACATTAGGGAAGATGTTTCACACAATGTGGCAATATAAAAACATGGGTCAAATGGGCCACATTGGAAAGGAGCTGTAGACCAAATGTTAGCCTGGTTTTCTTAAACATTCACTTAATCCATGACTCTGTTTACCATTGAAGGGCTCATCAAGAAATTAAACATGAAACTGACATACTATAATAATAAGCTGGCCTTTATTAATTTTTGTTTCTCAAGTAGCCTAATATGAAAGTGTAAAATGGTTTTATAAGCGTTTATGCAGTTCTGTGTTGCTTTGTAAAATAACTAAATCCTGAACAATTTGTGCAAGTATTCCTGCTATTTAAAGGAACCCTGTGGAAACATCCCTGTTCATAATATATGTTTTTCACAACCAAAGTTATGTAGGGTCAACATAGAAATTATGAGAAAAAGACAGTTCTAATACCAAAACATAACCATATCTATTATTTTGCTTTGAAACAGGAAGAACCTCCTTTGTGAATGATGAATAGTCATATACTGGTTAATTTAACCCTTTCCTATGAGTTTTGTGTATTCTCAGTTTAACTTACATTGAAAACTATATAAATGGATTCATGTCATCTTGACCCACTTGAGTCTGTCTTCCTTTCGTTAACATGTTCTTGAGGTTCGTTCATGCTGTTGTGTGTAGAATACATTATTTAGGTGCACTGCTGTATACATTTGCCTTAATGTATATGTCACGTCTTATTTATATATTCCATACTCATGGACAACTTGTTTCCTACTGGGAATCATTCAACATAATACTGTCATAAAGATTCTTGTATATGTTTTTTGATGAATATATACTTGCATATTTAAGGAGTGGTTTTTAAGGTCATGCGTTATGGTTATGCCCAAATGAAGCATTGGTATGTACTTCAGAACAAGTTTCCAGGCTGATTATACCAATATAAAACCTTAGGAGTTCCAGATGTTCCAGATCCCACGGTACTTGGAGTGTCAGTCAGTGTACTGTAGTGATTCTAGTGAGTGAGAACTATATTCATTGTGGTGTTAGTTTGTATTTTATTCATGACAAATGAGATTGAGTACATTTTCATATGCTTGTCATTTAGATATTCTCTTTGTAAATGACTGTCTAAGACTGTTGCCCATTATTGTCTTTTTTTTTTTTCTGATGTGTGCGTGTGTGTGTGTGTGTGTGTTTAGGATGGCAGGATAGTGTCAAATATATCCATTGTAAGTTTCTTCACCAGGATACAGTTTTCCTTTTAACTTTAAAAATAATGCATTTTAATGAAAAAAAAAAGTTCTCAGTTTTAATCTTATTTAAATTATTGAGAAATCATTATACCAGGTTTTGTCATGAGTCCTCACAAACCAGCTGTGTAAAATTGGTCAAGTCATGCAATGATATGAAGGAGAAATTATAAAGCCTCTTATAGTCAGTGAGTAAATTTAATATAGTCCATTTTTTATACATTTTGGCTTTCTCACAGCATCCAATATTGAGTCACTCTTAGGGTAACTGGGCAGAGCACATTTTACACAATAGGAGTGAATGTCTGCAAAGGAAAATAATTATTTTTTAAAGTTTTTATGAAATATTATATGAGTCTTAGGGGTTCTTTAGAGATAATAAAAAGTAGTTTAAAAATATTGTTGACTTTTATAGATTTATTCTTGCATTCCAAATCATTGATCTCATGTTATTTTGGAAATGGTCAAATCTATACCTAATAAAGTATGAATCTCTAACTACACAAGGAGGATGTTTTAAAAATAATACAAATTAACAAAATAATATGTACTAAGGAATATAAGAAATTTTGAAGTAAAACGTTCCATGTCCCATCTTTTATTTTTAGCTTCTGATTCTGAATTAAGGAAGATAAATTGTTCATGACTCCAAAGGAGATCTATCTATCCATCTATCTATCTACCATCTTTTTATAATTAATAGGGCCTTATCTCAGTTCTTAGGATATTTAAGTGCTCAAAAATATTTGTTGAAACTAAGAAAGTTACCTAGACACATCACCACCCCTTATTTCCCCAGAATATTCCATAAAAAATCAATATAATTAAAGGACTAATCTTTTGCAAAAATGCTGCAGTTTAAGTGATGATGAAAAAAGTAATTTACTAACTTAGAAGAAACTTGAAATAATATTAATTCCATTTGCTGTAAGTTTTAAAATTAAAAGAGTTTTCTATTAGATTGTGTGTGATTATGTTTCTGTGTATGTTTGGTATTGTGTGTCTTTGTGCATATGTGTGTGTTCATTCCTGATCTGGGAATTTTAAAAATAAATCATATGTATTAATGTTTCAAAGCCATTTAAAAATCAGCATAAAACATGATATTTTTGGATCGATGAACAATTCTTTTAAAAATAAACATCTTTCAAAAAGTACTTAATATCGATTAATATTATTATTAATATCAAAATTCACCTCAATGAAATGTATTATTGATCTCAAACTGTAGAATTTTGAAAAAGCACGAAAACTGGCAGGCATCAGAAATTTTGCAGAAAGATAAATGTTTCTCTTAATATTCAATGCTTACTTTATATAGTGATGAAAAGTATTTTTTCAAATTCAACTTCATTTTCTTTAATGCTTTCCTGACTTCATTATTGAACCAATCCTTAGAAGCCAAGTAAACAATTGTGAAGATATAATTTTGTCAAACTGTTAAATTGATCAATTCAATAAAATAACTATTTACATATAAAATAGAATCTATGTATTAATTAAATCTAGGTTGATATCTTTATAGTATAATAAAATAATATTTTATTAACAATTAAGGAAAAATTTTGCAAATAAAACACAGTGCTAGGACACCACTGATTTAAAAATGCATCCTGGTTCCAAACATACTAAAATAAGTAAAAAAGAAAAGTAACTGCCATTTAAATAATGACAAACAGCATGTGATGATATATACTTATACACATATATGTGAATGTATGAAGATAGGAATTTGTAAATATAGGTATTGATATATTAACATACTAATCAATAAAAGTATATAAACATAATAGAAGCCATAAATTAAACCAAAGAAAACAATTGAAGCCTGCATGGGCCAGAATTACAGTGATAGTGTAGTTAAAGAACAAAAAACTTTCTAAATTCAAGTTTCACTTTTCAAGGATGTGAAAAAGATATATGGTCCATACATGACCCTTTTTTAAGTTATCTTTTTTCTTCTTTTTTTTTTTTTTTTTGCCAATTAAGCTTCTCTTATATGCTATCTCTAATTTTTTTGTCTCTCTTTACAACACTCCTTATAAAACTGATTTCACATCACCTAAAACATCCTTTGTCCACTGCAGCTGACTCCATAGAGCAAAATGTAAAGACTAATTTAGCAGAAGCTGAATCAACTCTGTTATTAGATAGACAAAGAAACACAGTGGAACAAAGGTGGTTCCAACCTAGAAGACAAATGGCAGAAAAGTCTGAGAACACAGATATGCTAATGTTGCCCAATGTGTATACATTGGTTGGACTTGTGTAGGTACATGCTTCTCTGTGTATGTGTGTGTCTGTGCGTGTGTAGCACACATACATGGATAGTCCTTTATTTCTGTGTGTGTTTTTATATTGTTCTCAGTTCACTGGGCAATGTTTTTCTTTCTGACTGAAAGTTAAATCATCACATGTATTGTCAAAATGGTTTTGATATTGTTACCCTAGATACAATACTTAAGGGAACTAAACAATTAAGTATGTACAATCAATTTGCTTAAAGTTACAACTTAATGATACCCTCTAAGGAATATTTCTTTTAAAGACTTCTTAATAAGTGAAACCAATCAGGAGGAAGTAACATTTTGACTTAATCAGAAATTCTGTCTAACCATTAAATCATTTTGAAAGACTCTCATAACACTCATAACACTCCATATTAGCTATTGCAATAAAGATTTTTACAAGTACTAGGGGATTACAAAGAAGGAATTGTTTAACTACCTGGGAGACAGCAGAAGTCTTCCTAGAAAAGATTATATTCCAACTGGGTACAGATAAAGAGCAAATATTGATACTTTGCCTTATCAGACAACTATCCCTTCCATCAAAATTGTGTTTGGGTTCTACTGGGGAAATATATAGCACCTTTAAATAGGGTGGATTTTTTTCGTTTTGTTTTTCTTTTCACTCTTTCTCACTTTAAAATAAATCTCACAGGCCTTTAAATAGTTACAAAATCAATGGAAATTGTATTCCCCTTCTGAGACACACAATAAAGGCTTATTTATAAAAACCAAGAGCGAATTATGCATTTGTTTAAAAAAATCTATCCTACATTGTAGGTAACTGTTTTGTCAAAAGATTTATGTTCTGCTGGAAGACTTACTTTCAGTTTCAGGTTCAGAGGATTCACTGGCAAAATAACCACTTCACACTTCAATAAGCAAGAAAAAAGGTAATTTATTATATTAGTAGTAGGTTACAGTATAAGGACAAGCAATATATACATATATATATATATATATATGTACATACATCTTCAATTTGGAAGAACTTACATCGTCACACGTGTTACTACTTTGAGAGAACATTCATCAGCAAATTGAGAGAACTAGCAACACCATCAAGCTGGGAAAATTTGCATAACCAGTTTGGGAGAGCAAGCGATACATAAAGAGATAGAAGCGCATATATCACCAATTTAAGAGAACTTCACCCAGATCCAAAAAATGCTGGGAAGTCTCTAGAACAGCAATCTGGAGTCCCAGTTGGGAAGGTCCCGGGTCATGCGTCCACTCCATGGGTGAGACTTCAGAGTGTCCTCCAAAGGAATCCTGCTTTTATCACCAAGCCGCAAGCTAATAATCATCAGTTTATGTGCAAATGTGCAGCTCTGGCTATTATGTTAAATGCTTGAAATTCTAATCGTAGAATGTTCGCTGATCTCTGGGAAGTGGCCAGATTCCCAGGGCCCAGGAAGTTTCGCGACTTACTCCCACTGCTGGTTCTCAAGACCTGCCAGACTTACTTGCTCCCTTCCTTACCTGTTGGTTCTCAAGACCCACTTTCGTGGCTTCTGCTAGTCAGCAGTTTGGCATGTAACCCTTTTCAGGGTCTCCGTTCAAAGGCCTATTATTTATTGCCTCTGAAGCCTGAACAAGACTACTTTTATTAACTTCCCTAACAGTAATTTTTTACATTTCTAAATTTCTGAGGTGAAAGTAGGGTCCAGAATGGACTATTAAATTAAACAGACCAGATAACTCAGTGGCTCTGTGCAAATTCTAATCTAGTTTCCACCCATCTGGATTATAACATTTAGTTGAAATCATGAAACTTCGTATTGGAGTACTTAAAATATGGAAATTTAGTCTTTTCTATCTTCCAGTGACCATCTTTACCAGATACACAGAATAGTCCAGTAATCTCTTCTGAGCCACATTTATAAGGATACTTTTGCTCCACATCATATTATCAAGTGGTGTGTCATCACCATTGTGGGATGTAACCAAGCATTTAGCTTGTAATAATTATTCTATATCACGGTTTAATAAAATTTCCCTGAAAAGCTTACTGCTTCCTTTCTTCTACTGCTTCTGGACTCCTGCCTCATTTTTCCTTCCATTTTCCTTTCTTTCTCCTTTTTATCCTTACTCTTTCACTCTTTTCCCCACACATTTTCCATTTGTAGGAGTCAAAGAACCCAGGTTAGGCAGAAGGAACATTCTCACTTTTGGAGAATGAATCCAGTGGCACAGTGGTGTCAATACGAAAACGTGTTTTTTAAAAATAGAAATAAAGAGATATGAAAATAGATAAGCATGCATGTATACTTATGTACATATACTCATGTACAATAACACTCCAATATCAATGAATATATCCAGCCCCAAGATTTTGGTTTGTAAATACCATTATTCAATAAAAATGTCTAGGGCTCTTTAAATGTCTGCCTCCCAAGCTGGGATGGGGAAGGTACAAGATGGGTATGGGACACTGTGTTCCAGAGAGTAAGAAAGTCCTCTAAAGAAGATTGGAACTTGTCTAGAGGAAAAAGGAAGAAATTCCATTTTCATCATGAACAAGTAAGTTCTCCATCAATAACAATTACAAACACTGCACAAAATACAAAAACTTAACACATAAAGACAGATTCTCAAACCAATTTGATATTGAAAAAGGGCCGTGGCACAGAGTAAGGTGTTGTGTTTGTTTGTTTTGTTTTTTTGTTTTTCCTTTACAGCTTCTAACTTGAGGAATGACCATGTTATCTCTGTGTGGGGAAGCTAAAACTCCAATAAACAAAAAACTAAAATAAAATTCCAATTTTAAAAAGATTTAGAGGCTAGAACTTGGGGCAACTACAGCTTCTGAAAAGTGATGGGAGAATCTCTAAAAGAACACAATGAGGGAGAGGGTGCTATATTTCTGTCTTTAGATTCTGACTGCAGAAATATGCATGCATGGGGTAGGCTCAAAATAGCTGAGCTAAAGATACATAAACTATATAGAGATTTCAGTTTTTACCCAAAAGACAGATTTTGTAGTTTGAGTCTAACCAAGTTATTTCTTGGTAAATGAAACAAAACAAAATAAAATTTCTTTGGAGTAATGTAACAAAATCCAGAAACTCTACACATCAACAACATTAAAAAAATAGAGAAAAATGAAAAAAGACAAAAGTTAGTTCTTTGAAAATAGAAAAAGAAAGTGATACCCCTAGCTAGAATGTAAGAAAGAGAGAGAAGAAAGAAACCATATCACCAAATGGCAGACACTACAGATCCTACAGACATAGTGAGAGAGTATTTTGAACATATCTCTCTATTCCAACAAATTTGTAACTGAAGTGGATAAATTTCTTGAAAAATACAACTTGATAAAACTGACACAAAATCGAACAAAAACTAAAAATACTCCTATATCTATTAAAGAAACGTAATTTTTTTGTAGGAAACATCCACAAAGAAGAAAACACAAAGCTCAAAAGATTTCACAGGTGAATTCTATGAAATGCTTAAGAAAAATAACAATCATCTTACACAGATACATCTCGTACAATACTTTGGAGAAAAGGGAATTAAACAGGATTTTAATAGTAGGAAAGTTCAGTAGAGGCATCTCAAGACCACAGCCTAAAGTTGATCGTTATCATTCTAGTTCCATTGTCCCTATACTAAACCCTGTAAGTGCTGTCTTTATTTTTTATTTTCAAAACAGAAAATTCAAAAAGATAAATGTTCATGGTAATACAGTGCTGGAAATATAATAGATAATTAATATCTGATGCATAGATGGATTATCATTAGCATTTTGATATTCTATTTATAGATTAAAAATAATTCTACTCATATTGTCTATGCTACTTTGTATTTTCACTTATCAACATTTACTATGCAATGGCCAACATCGAAAAGTCTACAAACAAATGCTGGAGAGGGTGTAGAGAAAAGGGAATGCTCCTACACTGTTGGTGGGAATGCAAACTGGTACAGCCACTATGGAGAACAACATGGAAGTTCCTTAAAAAATAAATTAGAGCTACCATATGATCCAGCAATCCCACTCCTGGGCATATATCCAGAGAAAACCATAATTTGAAAAGATACATGTACCTCAATGTTCATTGCAGCACTATTCACAATAGCCAGGACATGGAAGCAACCTAAATGTCCCTCAACAGAGGAATAGATAAAGAAGATGTGGTACATACATACAATGGAATATTACTCAGCCATAAAAAAAGAACAAAATAATGCCATTTGTAGCAGCTTGGATGGAACTAGAGATTGTCATACTGAGTGAAGTAAGTCAGACAGAGAAAGACAAATATATGATATCACTTATATGTGGAATCTAAAAAAAGGCTACAAATGAACTTATCTACAAAACTGAAATAGTTACATACGTAGAAGATAAACTTAAGGTTACGGGGTGGGTGGTAAGGAGGGAGGGATAAATTAGAAGGTTGAGATAGTCACATACACACTGCTATGTATAAAATAGATAACTAATAAGGACCTACTCTATAGCACAGGGAACTCTACTCAATACTCTGTAATGGCCTATATGGGAAAAGAATCTTAAAAAGAGTGGATATATGTATTTGTATAACAGGTTCGCTTTGCTGTACACCTGAATCTAATGCAACATTGTAAATCAATTATACACCAATAAAAAAAATTCACTATACTTTTCATGGCTGTTGTAGTGTAAAAGAAGTTGAACAATGATTAATATTCCATCCTATGGCTAGACAATAGATTGCTTTAAGTTATCAAATATTATTGAACTCTTAGGTTGTTTTATTTTTCAATAATAGTAGTGATGTATCTGTGATATGTATTTTTTTCATACTCTGATCATTTGATTTCTTTAGATTTCAAAAATAGGAAATACATGAGCAGAACATATGAAGAACCTTATGAATCTCTATCACTACATGGCTTTCTAAAAACAATGTGTAAGTATCCTTTCTATAAAAATATTTACTTTTTTTCTTCCAGTTTTATTGAGATATAGTTGACTTACAGCACTATATAAGTTTAAGGTGTACAGTAGAATGATTTGACTTGTATACATCACAAAATTTTAGTGAATATCCATCATCTTGTATAGATATAAAACTAAAGAAATAGAAAAATAATAGTTAAAAATTTTAAAAACATTTTTGCTTGTGCTGAGAACTTAAGATTTACTTTTAACAGCTTTCATAGATAACACAGAACAGAGTTAATTATTAATTATATTTATCCTGTTGTACATTACATTCCAAGTACTTATTTATCTTATAACTGGAAGTTTGTACCTTTTGACTATCTTCATCCAATTCCCCCTCCCGCCAAGACCCTACCTCTGGTAACCACAAATCTGATCTTTTTCTATGAGTTTATTTAGTTGTGAAAACATTTACTTTTTTTTTT
This sequence comes from Delphinus delphis, assembly GCF_949987515.2. NCBI lineage: Eukaryota > Metazoa > Chordata > Mammalia > Artiodactyla > Delphinidae > Delphinus > Delphinus delphis. The sequence continues at coordinate 90,136,736 of NC_082690.1, forward strand.
TGCGGTACTTGGGCCTCTCACTGCTGTGGCCTCTCCCGCTGCGGAGCACAGGCTCCGGATGCTCAGGCTCAGCGGCCATGGCTCACGGGCCCAGCCACTCCGTGACATGTGGGATCTTCCCGGACTGGGGCACGAGTCCGTGTCCCCTGCATCGGCAGGTGGACTCTCAACCACTGCGCCACCAGGGAAGCCCAAAACATTTACTTTTTATTGATATCTTTTTCTGAATATTATTTTCTATTATTCTTTATATTTTATTCCTTTCAGTTTATATTATGGAGGTTATTCCTTAAATTATTATCTTCTTTAGATTTTAAGACACTTTCTAAGAGCAGTTTTTGTCATAAAAAATTGAGGGGAAGGTGTAGATTTCCCATATATACCCTGTTTCTACAATGCATACCCTCCCCCAATATCAGCATCCACCACCAGAGTTGTAAATTTGTTGCAGTTGACCTACTGCAATGACCTACATTGACACAGCACCTCAAATCCACAGTTTATATTATGGTTCAGTCTTGGTGTACATTCTATGGGTTTGGACATATACCATGACATGTATTCACCATTACAGTATCATACAGAGTTTTTCACTGCCCTAAAAATCCTGTCTTTGTCTGTTCATCTCTTCTCTGCCTCAGCCCTTAGCAGCCACTAATCTTTTTACTATCTCCATCGTTTTGCCTTTTCAGTAGGTCATATATGTAGCTGGAATCATACCTTAGGTAGCCTTTTCAGATTGGCTTCTTTCATTTAGAAATATGCATTTCCTCCAAGTCTTTCCATGGCTTGATGGCTCATTTCTTTTTCATGCTAAAGAATATAACATTATCTGCATATACCACAGTTTATTTAAGCATTCACCTACTAAATGTCCTGTCTTTTAAAATGACTGTACCATTTTGTATTCCCACTGGCTGTGAATAAGAGTTATTTTTGCTCCACATCTTTGTCAGCATTTGGCACTGTCATTTTTGGATCTGGGTCATTCGAATAGGTGTGTAGCAGTATCGCATTGTTGTTTTAAATTGTATTTCCCTGATGACATATTATGTAAAGCATTTTTTATGCTTATTTGCCATCTGTATATCTTCATTGGTGTGTTAAGATCCTTAATAGGGTTGTTTGTTTTCTTATTTTTGAGTTTGAGTTCTTTGAATATTTTAGATGACAGTCATTTATCAGATGTATCTTTTTCAAACATTATTCCCGATCTGTGACTTGTTTCCTCATTCTGTAAACATTGCCTTTCCAGAAGCTTTTAATTTTAATAAAGTTCAGCTTATGAATTATTTATTTCATGGATCATGCCTTTGGTGTTGTATTTTAAAAAGACATCAAAATAACTAAGATCATGTAGGTTTTCTCCTATGTTATCTTTTAGGTCATAGTTTGTATTTTACATTTAGATCCATTATCCATCTTGAGCTAATTTTAGTGAAGGGTATAAAATCTGTCTAGTTTTTTTTTTTTGCCTGTGGATGTCTAGTTTCAGCACCACTTGTTGAAAAGACTACCTTTGATACAGTATATTGCCTTTGCTCAAAGACCAGTTGACTTTATTTATAGGGGTCTATTTTTGGGCTCTCTGTTCCATAGATTATTTGTCTATTCTTTCACCAACACCACGTGGTCTTCATTACTGTAGCTTTACAGTAAGTCTTAAAGTTGGGTGATGTAAGTCCTTTAACTTTCTTCTTCGCCTTCAATATTGTATTGGCTGTTCTAGGTCTCTTGACTCTCCACATAAACTCTAGAATCAGTTTGTTGATATCCACAAATAATTTGTTGGGATTTTGATTAGAAGTGTATTGAATCCACAGATCAAGTTGCACAGAACTGACATCTTGACGATATTGAATCTATCCATGAACATCTAATATCTCTTTATTTATTTAGTTCTACTTTAATTTCATTTGTCAGAGTTTTATAGTTTTCCTTATATAGATCTTGCATATATTTTGTTATATTTATACTTTAGTTCAAGTTTTTGGGTACTAATGTACATGATATTATGTTTTTGTTTTAAAATTCCATTTATTCATTGGAGGAGTTTTGTTGTTGTTGATGATTCTTTCAGATGTCTTTCTACACAGACAGTCATGTCATCTGTATAAAAAAGACAGTGTTATCATTTCCTTTTCAATCTTTATAGCTATTATTTCCTTTTTTTGTTTTATTCTGTTATCTAGTATTTCCAGCATAATATTGAAAAACGTTGGTGAGCAGGGATATCCTTGCCTTATACCAGATCTTAGCAAGAAAGTTTCATATTTCCAATTATTAATTATGATGTTAACTGTAAGTTTTTTGTATATATTTATTATCAGGTTGAGGTAGTTCCCCTCTACTTCTAATTAATTGAGAGTTTTTATCATGAATGAGCATTAGGTTTGGTCAGATACTTTTTCTGCATCTACTGATATGATCATGTAATTTTTCCTTTTTACCCTGATAATGTGATAGATTACATTAAGTGATTTTAGAATGTTGAACTAGCCTTGCATACATACCCTTGTGGTCATGGTGTATAATTTTTTTTTTTTTGCATCCATGTTCATGAGAGATATTGATCTATAGTTTTCCTGTAGTGTCTTTATCTTGTTTTAGGGGAATGTATTAGTATTAGGGAAATGGCCTCTTAGAATGAGTTAGGAAGTATTTCCTCTGTTCCTATCCTCTGAAAGAGATTGTGGACAATCAGTATACTTTCTTCATCAGATGTTTGTAGAATGCACCAGTAAACACATCTGGGCCTGGTTCTTTTTATTTTGTAAGGTTATTAATTATAGATTCAATTTCTTTAATAGATATAGGCCTCTTCAGATTGTTGATCTTTTTCTTGTGTGAGTTCTTTAAAGGACATGGTCAATTTTATCTAGGTTATCAAATTTGTGGGCATAGAGTTGTTCATAGTATCCCTTTATTATCCTTTTAATGTCCATAGGATCTACAGTGATGTCCCCTCTTTCACATACGATACTAGAAATCTATGTCCTTCTTTTTTCCTTAGTTAGACAGGCAAGAAACTTATTCATTTTATTGATCTTTTCAATGACCCAGATATTGATTTCACTGACTTTCTCTGTTGATTTCTTGTTTTCAATTCTATTCATTTCTTCTTAAATTCTTATTATTTCTTTCCTTCTGCTTACTTTGGATTTATTTTGCTCTTCTTTTTCTAGTTTCCTACAGTGAAAACTTGGATTTTATATATTTCTTCTTTTCATGTTTTTGAATCCTTTCTAATGCACACAGTGTACCTCTAAGCACTGCTTGCTGCATCCCACAAATTTCAATAAGCTGTGTTTTCCTTTTCATTAAGTTCAAAATATTTCTAAACTTCTCTTCAGATTTCTTCTTTGGCCCATGTGTTATTTAGAAGTATGTTGTTTAATCTCCACATATTTTGGAATTTTCTAGTTATCTTTTTGCTCTTGATTTCTAGTTTAATTCCATTGTGGTCTGAGAGTAGACATTGTATGATTTCTATTCTTTAAAATCTGTTAAGATGTGCTTTTGGCCTAGAATATGGTTTATATTGGTCAGTGCCCCATGTGAGCTTGAGAAGAATGTATATTCTGCTATTGTTGGATGAAGAAGTTTATAGTTATTAATTATATCCAGTAGTTGAAGGTATTGTTTAATCAAGTTCTATCCTTACTAATTTTCTGCCTGCTATACCTGTTCCTTTCTGATAGAGTGTTGTTGAAGTCTCCAACTATGATACTCATCTATTTCTTTTTTCAATTCTATAAGCTTTTGTCTTACTTAGTTTGTAGTTCTGTTGTTAGGTGCCTACACATTAAGGATTGTTATGTGTTCCTGGATAACTGCTCACTTTATCATTATATAATGCTCTTCTTTATCTTCGATAACTTTCCTTACCTTGAAGCCTACTCTTTCTGAAAGTAAAATAGCTACTTTTGCTTTCTGTTGCTTAGTGTTAGCATGGTATATCTTTTTCCATCCATTTATTATTAATCTACATGTTTATTTATATGTAACGTGGGTTTCATGAAATCAGAATATAGTTGGGTCTTGTTTTTTTGATCCACTCTGACAATCTGTTTTTCACTTTTTGACATTCAAAGTGATTAGTGATATAGCTAGAATAATATTTACCATATTCACTACTGTTTTCTATTTGTTATCCTTGTTTTTTGTTCATATTTTTGTCCTCCACTCTCTTTCTGCCTTTTATAATTTTAATTGAGCATTTTATATGATTCCATTTTCTCTCCTTTCTTAGCATATTGGTTATACTTTTTTTTTTACTTCTTTTGATGGTTGCCCTAGAGTTTACAATGTACATTGACAGTTAATCCAAGTCTACTTTCAAATAACACTATACCATTTCATGGGTAGTGTAAATATCTTATAACAAAATAATTCCTCTTCCCTGTTCCTTGTATCACTGTGGTCATTCATTCACTTATATATAAGCATACATAATCAAATATACATATATATGTGACTATGTATGCATATGTATATAACTTCAGTATATATATATGTATATATATATATATAAACTTACGTACAAAAATTTCTCTGAAGTTTCAAGATAATGCTATGGGTTAACTTCTCTAGATTTACCTTATCATTCCCTGTTAGGAAATTAATTTTTTGAATTTGTTGAGGAAATACCCTATCATTAACAGAAATAAACTATTCAGATAAAAATCAGGACAGTGGTCATTGAAGTCAGAATCCACTAAGGACTGTGTAGCAACTCACCTGCTGAATCAACTAGCCCTGAAAATGGATGATGCTGGAGTGTAGGGCCCATACCTGGCCATTGCTGGCAGTCAGTGACATGCACAAGACCCTGGGGGAGCAGGTGGGACCCCCACGTCCCCCCAAACCCCACACCATGGACACTAAGCTGCAATGTAGGAGGGCTGTGGTGGTGAACCTTGAAGCCTAGGTTGCAGGCTTGGGTGGAGCTGCCACAGGTGCAAATACAGGCATACCTTGTTTTACTACACTTTGTGTTATTGCATTTTGCAATTTGTGCTTTTTACAAATTGAAGGTTTGTGGCAACCCTATGTCAAGCAAGTCTATTAGAACTGTTTTCCTGACAGCATTTGCTTATTTCATGTCTCTGTGTCACTTTTTAATTCTCACAATATTTCAAACTTTGTCACTGTTATCTTATTTATTATGATGATCTGTGATCAGCAATCTTTCTCTTTTTTTTTGGCTGTGCTGCAGGGCACATGGGATCTTATTTCCCCGACCAGGGATCAAACCTGTGTCCCCTACTGTGGAAGTGTGGAGCCCTAACCACTGGATCACCAGGGAATACCCTCAGTGATCTTTCATGTTACTACTAGGATTGGCTGAAGGTTCAGATGATGGTTGGCATTTTCAAACAATAAATTATTTTTTAATTAATGTATGTATATTGTTTTTAAGAGAAAATGTTATTGTACACTTAATATACTATAATATAGTATAACATAACTTTTATACGCACCAGGAAACCAAAAAATTGGTGTGACTTGATTTATTGCAATATTCACTGTATTGTGGTGGACTGGAAGCAAACTCTCAATATCTCCAAGGTATGCCTGTATTCAAATGAGAACTTTGAAGGCCAGAGTTGAGAAGGGTTTTATGTGAACAGCAGCTGAACATGGGTTAGCTGGTCCTGACAGAAGGGCAAGCATCATATATATATATATGCATAAGACATATACATAAGTAATCAAATACATCATTGGTATTATTATATTTTGAACAAATTGTTATCTGTTAGACCAATTAAGAATAAAAGGTTTTATTTTACCTTCACTTGTTCTTTCTTTTATGCCCTTCCTTTCTTTATGTAGATCCAGGTTTCCCCCTATAATTTTCTCCCTGTCTCTTTTAAAGAATTTCATCTAACGTTCCTTGCAAGTCAAGTCTACTGGCAAGAAATTCTCTCAATTTTTGTCTGAGAAAATCTTTATTTCTCTTTCACTTTTGAAGGCTAATTTATCTGGGTACAGATTTCTAGGTTGGTAGGCTTTTTTCTCTCAGTGCTTTAAATATTTCACTCCACTCTCTTCTTGCTTTCATGGTTTTTGAGGAAAAGTCAATTATAATTGTTATCTTTGTTCTTTTATTGGTAAGGTGTTTCTGTCCCTCTCTGCCCACAGCTTCTTTCAGAATTTTTTCTTTATCTTTACTTTTGTACAGTTTGAAAATTATATTCCTTTTTTTTTTTGCATTTTTTCTGTTTGGTGTTCTCAACTTCCTGGATCTGAGGTGTAGTGTTTGACATTAATTTAGGGAAACTTTCTGTCAATATTGTTTCAAATATTAGTATTTCTTCTGAGTTTTTTTCTCTCCTTATTCTTCTTCTGATAGTCCCATTATGCATATGTTACAAAGTCTGTAGTTGTCTCACAGTCTATAGGTATTTTGTTGTCTACCAAAAAGCCTTTCAAAGGCATGGCATTTTTCATTTCTGTTATAGTGTTTTTGATTTTTAGCATTTCTTTTTGGGTCTTTGTTAGGATTTCCATGTCTCTGTTTACACTGCCCATCTGTTCTTACTTACTGTTTACTTCATCCATTAGAGACTTTAGATATTAATCATAGCTGTTTTAAATTCCCAGTCTGATAATTCCAATATCCTTACCATGTCTGTTTCTGATCCTTCCTCTATCTCTTCCAATTTTTTTGCCTCTTGGCATACTTGCAACTTTTCTTTCCTTTTTTAAAAAATTATTTATTTATTTATTTGGCTGCTTCAGGTCTTAGTTGTGGCATATGGGATCTTCAATGCAGCATGTGGGATCTTTCACTGCAGTGTGCAAGCTCTTCGTTGTAGCTCTGGGGCTCAGTAGTTGTGGCACACAGGCTTGGTTGCCCCATGGCATGTGGGATCTTAGTCCCCCAAACAGGGATTGAACCCATGTCTCCTGTACTGGAAGCCAGATTTTTAATCACTGGACCATCAGGGAAGCCCCTACCTTGCAACTTTTTCTTGATGGCCAGACATGATGTACTAGGTAAAAGGAACTGTTGTAAATAGGCCTTTAATAATGTGGTAAGTATGGGGGGGAGGGGAAGCAGTCTATAGTCCTATGATTAGGTCTCAGTCTTTTAGTGAATCTATGCCTCTAGACTGTAAACTACATGAGAGTTTCTTTTGTTTTTTTCTCCATGGCTAGATGGACCAGGATGGCTGGCGTAGGCTGAAACCGAATATTTCCCTGCTCCCAAATGGAAGACTAGAGCCAGCTGGAGTTGGTAATTTCCCTGCTCAAGGTCAATTAAACTCTGATAATCCCCCAGAAGATTAGGTTTTGGTTAATTAATTTCCGCAAGGGCAGGATTTGTTGAGAACAGAGTGTTCTAGTATATTTCAAGATGGTTTCTTTACCTCTTCTCCCTGCTGGAAGCACAAGGGATTTTCCTTTAAAATTTACTGTGGGAATCTGGTCCAGTTCCAGAAGATAAATCTCACAATATTGCAGGGGTCTCTCTATTACCAGGTCCCCATGGAATTTTTAACTCTCAAACTTTCCACACTGTGCATCTAGCAACTCATCAATTACAATTCAGGTTTTCTACCCCAGCTCTAATTCTTGAGATGGTTTCTGCTGAGTCTCTGCTAAGCCATGACTCCCTGTATTTTCCTGTCTGTTTCTTCCATCTTGGGGGCAATGGTTTACCCCCTGTTCTCCCCTCTCTCATGAATCCAAGAACAGTTGCTGATTTTTCAATTTCTTCAGTTTTCTACTTGTTGTTAGGACAGAGTGGCAACTTTCAAGCTTCTTACATAGGAACCAGAAACTAATTTTTTAAAATAAAAATGGTATTCTACCCAAAATAAAAAGCCAGTGTGATTACCCAGAATTAGATGACCTTGTTGATAAATAGCAAATGCCAAAATGGGGAACACAGCCTCAGATGATACAACTTATTCTTGTAATTAGATGCCTTTGAAGAGTTGCCAGCTCTAGTGGTTTGCTTTTTCATTCAGAGATGTTTGTCCTGAGGTAAGTCAATGAAATAGCAAGTAAATTAAGTTGCTAATGGCATGCACTGTAGTATGTCCCTATGGAGTTGAGAGTAGTTTTAATTTGTGATATGTAGAGCAATTTCAAGTGTTTTGTGCTGGTCTTAGCTTAGTGATAACCTTATGGCTGGACAGATCTTCGTGATTATTACAACTGCAAGAAACCCTCAGCAATAACTGTCAGAAAACTGAAAAAAAAAAAAAGGTTTATTACTCACAGGTCCTGGAAAGCACGTGGCACACCTGCAGCCACATAGCCAGGTCACTGGTAGAGAAAGAGAGCATGGGCCTGGGACTCTGCTTTTATTGGGATTGAAGGTAATTGTCTAGGATTTTGTGGGCTCACTCTTTATTGGTGAATTTAAAACATAAGAACAGGAAAGTAAAGCAGGAAGAGAAAAAAAAATAGGAGCTCTAATGGTCAGTTATGGAAATCAACCAAGATCTCTAAAACAAAGGAGCTTGGTGGGGGAGCCAGGGAGGGTCTTTATCTAGTCAAGAGGCTGGAAACCTGTTTGTTTGTGACAGTTATCTTTGAAATGGATGCCTTTTTTGAAGTGGATGCCTCCTTGAAGTGGTGCCTCTTAGGAGAGGATGCCTCAGCAATCAAAGTTTAAATCAGGTACTTGTTTTAGGAGAGAGAAAATCACCTTCCAGGGCTTACACTACATCAAGTTTTCCTCAGTTAGCTATATATCTTGAGACTTAATACCCATATATTGTTCATACACAGTTGGCACATACACTTGGGAAAACTGAGAACAAACAGGAAATTACAGCCTCAGTGGCTGGTTTTCATTTGGATGATGAAATGAGAATGCTACACAGAGATTCATTCTACACAATTTCAAGAGACTTGACAAACTTTTAGCAACTTTCAGAGACTACAAATTAAGTGGAATAATTACTGGCTTCTCTATCATAACATAGAAGCATTTAAAGTACTAGGAAAGCCTTTTCCAAAACTTCTATTGGAAAATTAACTTACCTAAATACACCTATTTGTTTTAAGTTAGAATTGTGTGTGTGTGCGTGTGTGTGTGTTTGTGTGTGTGTGTGAGTGAGAGAAAGATAAGCTCTTACATTTGTTAAGAGAATTAAAACTCTAGAACTTGTGCCTCAGAAATACAGGAAAGGAAGTCGTTAATTGATGCAGGCCTTGTGTTGATTCAGTTTTCCTCTAAACCATAACTGAATTCACAATGCATAATTTTCAACCGTTCATCTAAATAGTTTCACCAGTCTTACTTCCTACAGGATCTTCCATGAATAAAATGAAAGACCTTGAGCATTTTAAGTTCGCTTCATATTTTTCTATGAAGTCCTTAATAGATTTCTATGCTTTTGAAAACTTTATTCTCTCTTCCCACTAGAAACATCTGATTATATGTATGTCTTAAAGTGTTATTGTCCTTAAAAAGAAAGAGAAAATATAAATAAGCTTGTGAGGCTTGATTTTTTATTTCTGATCACTGTATGTTGGGAAAGTTGATCTTATGCTAGGCCTCATTTTCCTAGTGCATAATACAGGGATGATCATAGTAGTACATATTTCAGAGTGAGATTTTAAGAATTAAGTGAGATAATACTTTAAGGATCATGCCTACCTTACAGTAGGTATCATAGTTTTCATATGATTTAAATGATTAATAACAGAGTTCCAATTACATTACAGGAGACACATGAATGTTCACCATTATTCATTCATTAAATAAATATCAAGCACCGAACAGTCAGCTCTACCCACCACCAGTCCCTCCCATCAGGAAACTTACACAAGCCTCTTAGATAGCCTCATCCACCAGAGGGAAGACGGCAGAAGCAAGAATAATTACAGACCTGCAGCCTGTGGAACAAAAACCACATTCACAGAAAGATAGACAAGATGAAAAGGCAGAGGGCTATATACCACATGAAGGAACAAGATAAAACCCCCGAAGAACAACTAAATGAAGTGGAGATAGGCAACCTTCAGAAAAAGAATTCAGAATAATGATAGTAAAGATGATCCAGGACCTCAGAGAAAGAATGGAGGCAAAGATCGAGAAGGTGCAAGAAATGTTTAACAAAGACCTAGAAGAATTAACGAACAAACAAACAGAAATGAACAATACAATAACTGAAATGAAAACTACACTAGAAGGAATCAGTCACAGAATAACTGAGGCAGAAGAATAGAGAAGTGACCTGCAAGGCAGAATGGTGGAATTCACTGATGCAGAACAGAATAAAGAAGAAAGAATGAAAAGAAATGAAGACAGCCTAAGAGACCTCTGGGACAACATTAAATGCAACAACATTCTCATTATAGGGGTCCCAGAAGAAGAAGAAAGAGAGGAAGGACCAGAGAAAATATTTGAAGAGATTATAGTCAAAAACTTCCCTAACATGGGAAAGGAAATAGCCACCCAAGTCCAGGAAGCGCAGCGAGTCCCATACAGGATAAACCCAAGGAGAAACACGCCGAGACACATAGTAATCAAATTGGCAAAAATTAAAGACAAATTATTGAAAGCAGCAAGGGAAAAACGGCAAATAAGATACAAGGGAACTCCCATAAGGTTAACAGCTGATTTCTCAGCAGAAACTCTACAAGCCAGAAGGGAGTGGCATGATATACTTAAAGTGATGAAAGGGAAGAACCTACAACCAAGATTACTCTACCCAGCAAGGATCTCATTCAGATTCGATGGAGAAATCAGAAGCTTTACAGACAAGCAAAAGCTAAGAGAATTCAGCACCACCAAACCAGCTCTACAACAAATGTTAAAGGAACTTCTCTAAGTGGGAAACACAAGAGAAGAAAAGGACCTACAAAAACAAACCCAAAACAATTAAGAAAATGGTCATAGGAACATACATATCGATAGTTACCTTAAACGTGAATGGATTAAATGCTCCAACCAAAAGACACAGGCTTGCTGAATGGATACAAAAACAAACTCATATATATGCTGTCTACAAGAGACCCACTTCAGACCTAGGGACACATACAGACTGAAAGTGAGGGACTGGAAAAAGATATTCAATGCAAATGGAAATCAAAAGAAAGCTGGAGTAGCAATACTCATATCAGATAAAATAGACCTTAAAATAAAAAATGTTACAAGAGACAAGGAAGGACACTACATAATGATCAAGGGATCAATCCAAGAAGAAGACATAACAATTATAAATATATATGCACCCAACATAAGAGCACCTCAATACATAAGGCAACTGCTAACAGCTATAAAAGAGGAAATCAATAGTAACACAATAATAGTGGGGGACTTTAACACCTCACTTACACCAATGGACAGATCATCCAAAATTAAAATAAATAAGGAAAGAGAAGCTTTAAATGACACAATAGACCAGATAGATTTAATTGATATTTGTAGGACATTCCATCCAAAAACAGCAGATTACACTTTCTTCTCAAGTGCACACAGAATATTCTCCAATATAGATCACATCTTGGGTCACAAACCAAGGCTCAGTAAATTTAAGAAAATTGAAATCATATCAAGCATCTTTTCTGACCACAATGCTGTGAGATTAGAAATCAATTACAGGGAAAAAAACATAAACAACACAAACACATGGAGGCTAAACAATACGTTACTAAATAACTAAGAGATCACTGAAGAAATCAAAGAGGAAATCAAAAAATACCTAGAGACAAATGACAATGAAAATATGATGATCCAAAAACTATGGGATGCAGCAAAAGCAGTTTTAAGAGGAAAGTTTATAGCTATACAAGCCTACCTCAAGAAACAAGAAAAATCTCAAATAAACAAGCTAACCTTACACCTAAAGGAAGTAGAGAAAGAAGAACAAACAAAACCCAAAGTTAGCAGAAGGAAAGAAATCATAAAGATCAGAGCAGAAATAAATGAAATAGAAACAAAGAAGCAACAGCAAAGATCAATAAAAGTAAAAGCTGGTTCTTTGAGAAGATAAACAAAATTGATAAACCATTAGCCAGACTCATCAAGAAAAAGAGGGATGAATTGTGCGATTGGGATTGACATGTATACATTGATGTGTATAAAATTGATGACTAATAAGAATCTGCAGTATAAAAAAACAAACAAAAAAACTAATACTAGACTTTCTTTGGGTTATTTGTATGGAAATATGTTAACATAAATGTTTCAGACATTACATGAAATTTCTAAAAATCTTATATGTTCTGGTATAATGTTATAAGCCATAATTCTAGTTATTACTTTAAAATGTATATCTCAGTAATAACTAAGTTTCCTTGTCAATTGCATTATTATGAACTTTCATCAAATCCTTAACCATGGTCATTTTTAAGTCTTTTCTCATTTACAGACAGTTCTGGGTGTACTCTGATGCTTTTGCAAAAATGTTCCTATAAAAGGGTTTCATCTTCAAGGAATTCATGGAAAAGACTCTGACAAGTGCAGGTTTCTAGTAATTGACTATACTACTGAACTGAACTAATAAGCATTTTCAGAACTCTAATGTAAAACTGATGAATTCATAAAAGTGCTAACAAAAGATGAAGATGAAAAAAATTAATTACATGGGACTGAGTGAACTGATGAGGATTATAATTTTTGTGAGTTTCTGTTTGAATAAAAAAAAAATCCCACAAGGACTCACAGGCAAAAAATATATAAATCAATTTTCACTGCAAACTAAAGGAGCTGTTACAGTGGAGGATTACTGGATGGAATGTCAATATTATGACATAGTATGAGTGTGTTTTGTGTTTGGTAATTGCAATCATTGTTGCTTTTGTTTTGGTCATCCATTTACAGTGCTTGGTGTCAGTTTATCTCTTGTAAAAATAAAATACAGTGTGTGTGAAAACATTTTTTAAAAAATTTTAAAATACCCACAAAAACCCCCAACAAGTTAATATATATTACCTTACTTTGCTATAATTTAATTCATGCCTAAAATTATTACTGAATACAAAGTAATGGATGTTTATTCTGGCTGATAGACCTAAACCAGTTGTTCTTAAATGTTTTATGTCTTATTCTTCCAGGGATCTCTGTCCTTACCCCTTCTAACTCATTCTTTGCTTCCATCACACTTGCACTAACACTAAAGATTATGTGTTATATTTTTCAATAAAACTGACTGACCAGGAAAAAAAAAAGAAAGAAAAAGAGGGAGAGGACTCAAATCAATAAAATTAGAAATGAAAAAGGAGAAGTTACAACAGACACCACAGAAATACAAAGTATCCTAAGAGACTACTACAAGCAACTCTATGCCAATAAAATGGACAACCTGAAAGGAATGGACAAATTCTCAGAAAGGTATAACGTTCCAAGACTAAACCAGGAAGAAATAGAAAATATGAACAGACCAATCACAAGTAATGAAATTGAAACTGTGATTAAAAATCTTCCAACAAAAAAAGTCAAGGACCAGATGGCTTCATAGGTGAATTCTATCAAACATTTAGAGAAGAGCTAACACCCATCCTTCTCAAACTCTTCCAAAAAATTGCAGAGGAAGGAACACTCCCAAACTCATTCTAAGAGGCCATGATCACCCTGATACCAAAACCAGACAAAGATACTACAAAAAAAGAAAATGACAGACCAGTATCACTGGTGAATATAGATGCAAAAATCCTCAACAAAATACTAGCAAACAGAATCCAACAACACATTAAAAGGATCATACACCATGATCAAGTGGGATTTATCCCAGGGAGGCAAGGATTCTTCAATATATGCAAATCAATCAATGTGATACAGCATATTAACAAATTGAAGAATAAAAACCATATGATCATCCCAATAGACGCAGAAAAAGCTTTTGACAAAATTCAACACCCAGTTATGATAAAAACTCTCCAGAAAGTACACATAGAGGGAATCTACCCCAACATAATAAAGGCTATATATGACAAACCCACAGCAAACATCATTTTCAATGGTGAAAAACTGAAAACATTTCCTCTAAGATCAGGAACAAGACAAGGATGTCCACTACTCTCACCACTATTATTCAACATAGTTTTGGAAGTCCTAGCCATGGCAATCAGAGAAGAAAAAGAAATAAAAGGAATAAAAATTGGAAAAGAAGAATTAAAACTGTCACTGTTTTCAGATGACATGATACTATACATACAGAATCCTAAAAATGACACCAGAAAACTACTAGAGCTAATCAATGAATTTGGTAAAGTTGCAGGATACAAAATTAATGCACAGAAATCTCTTGCATTCCTATACACTAATGATGAAATATCTGAAAGAGAAATTAAGGAAACACTCCCATTTACCATTGCAACAAAAAGAATAAAATACCTAGAAATAAGCCTGCCTAGGGAGAAAAAAGACCTGTATGCAGAAATCTATAAGACATTGATGAAAGAAATTGAAGATGATACCAACAGATGGAGGGACATATTATGTTCTTAAATTGGAAGAATCAATATTGTGAAAATAACTATAATACCCAAAGCAATCTACAGATTCAATGCAATGCCTATCAAATTACCAATGGCATTTTTTATGGAACTAGAACAAAAAATCTTAAAATTTGTATGGAGACACAAAAGACCCCGAATTGCCAAAGCAGTCTTGAGGGAAAAAAACAGAGCAGGAGGAATCGGACTCCCTGACTTCAGACTATACTACAAAGCTACAGTAATCAAGACAATATCAAAGT